>NW_009917557.1:22234-26347 GCF_000696875.1 Nestor notabilis | reverse complement strand
ATATAAAGTTGGCCTGGATTTTTTTTTCCCCTGTGAAAAGTGTGACTGGTCTTGCATTCTAAAACATTACATTGCTGTAAGGTCAGTACTCACCTGCCAGACAGCGAGTTGAGGCTGAGCTACTTCTTCCTAGGCACCCTGCCCCAAAGTAATTCAAGTTTCAAATGAACCACTTAAAACATAAAATCTTAAACCAGCCTTAAAGGCTTTTTTCTTTCTGGTTTTTTTCCAGCTATAAAAGCTGTCAGCCATCAGACCACTCATCCCTGTCAGATCTACTGAAAGCAGAATAGGACTTAGCTATAATCAAGTTAGCATGGTTCATGTTACTGCAGGTTAACAGAGCTGTAGTTATCAATCACCTTCACACCCAGCCCACAGCAACTACAGGTTGCTAAGCCCCACCATGAACAACAAAGGAATTTCAAGTCATTCTAAATGGCTTTCTTTCAGATTTGCTGTAGTCATACAGTTATCTTTGCTCTTGACACAGTGACCTGCTAAAGCTGTCACATCCTGGTTGCAGTTGTAAGCCCTACAGCTTTGAAGGAAGTCACTTTGCATAGCTTAACCCCAGATATTTCAAACTGTGGCCACATTTTAAGCTTTTTTAACCTTTACTTTCTGTGTCATCAAACTGAAGACAAAACGTTACATTCTTCCAGTTACTGCTGATACAAAACCAAGTCCCATTGCATCCACCAGCCCACCCAGTTAGTAACTGGCACTCTTTGGCCTGCCTCAATGCAGGCAAACCAAGACTCTTACCTGCTTGGGGCTCTATGGTCTTGTTGGAACCTGCATCCATGAAGACAAACCGGCCACCACCGAAGTCTTCACTGTAGTCAGAGAGATAGAGCAGTGAAGTATAGTCAAAAGAGCCGTAAGTTACCTAGGAGTAAGACAACATTACCAAAAGTTACCAAATTCTGCTCATCTCTGCAAAGCTGATGGATCTGATGGGGTTTTCTAATTTTCCATTTTTCACATAATTAAAAGGTCTGAAAGCTGAAGCGTATATATTAGTCTCTTACATTTACACACATACTGCATACAAGACTAGCATGTTATGTTTATTGTTTCTGTTATTAGTTTCCATAATTAAAGTGCTCTTATTAATTTCTACAATCCTAAGTGCACTAAAGTTAGCAAAAACCACACAGGGTCAAAAGCTACACCCCTGCATTGTATCAGAAAAACAGAAGGGCTCAGAACTGTTTATACTATTTCAAGATAAATTTCATCATAAGGTTAATAAGATCCAAGAACAGCCTTTGAGTAACTGATTGCACCCACTAACTAGTCATGGTTATAGGTTCCTGGAAACCTCACCTTTTACTCTTTCACCAGTTACCATGCAGGAGCATCATGGTAACAGTGAATCAGACCACCCAAGTAATCACACATTTATTGGAGGAACTTCTACTCTTTTCTATACAGGTTTGGTTTGAAAACCTTCAAATGTGACAAAATACCCCATTTTTAAGTATAATAAGGTGATTTTCTTCCCATTTTTGCTCAATGTGTGTGTTGAAGATGGAGACAAGAAACAGTTTTAATGATCAGAGTGAAGCTATATAAATATTTAACACTGAGTTTCGCCGTTTCTGAAAATATTTCCTTTTCATATCTACATGTCACCAACAAGTACAAATATACTTAAAAAGCAATGGCTGTATTCTCCAATTGCTTTACAGTGTATGACAGCTCAAGTTCTGCATTACACTATCAAACAGTGAAATGCACAGCATGGTAGCACTGTATAAATACAGAACATTGGCAGAATGTTTTGACTGACCTGGTGACTGTTAGAGGTAGGTGCTACTTCCAAACTTAGAAGTTTCCTAAATATTTTCAGTTTTGTTTTAAGTTACATTCATTAGTGCCAGTTAAATTTTGGCTCAACAGCAGTTGTGCTTATTATTCTGTAAGGGCAATGACTAAAGAACATAGCAGCAGATGGGATAGGAAGACATTTTCATTCTTACTCATTTTATTCTTTTGACCATAAGGGCTTAAAGGAAAAAAGCCAAATGTGGCGATATGTTGTGGTGCACAGTTTGAATCACAAGAATGAGAAGTACTTTGGTGATCCCCTCCTCCCCATATTTACCCAAACCTTAGAAGCAATACAAGGCAATAAATGGGAAGTAATGAGCATGTGATGCTGCAGCACCTCAAAACAACCATTCTACAGCCCTCCTCATGTGATCAGCTTTGCAAAGCTATTTTCACCTTCATTGACTTGGTGATAAAACTTCCAGTCAGTTTAAGTCTTGCAGCCAGTGAAGGCACTAGCAAAGTGAAGAAGTTTATTCAACTCATACTTGCAAATCTTACGCATTACAATTGCTTTTATGTACTCCTCAGTGGTGCAGCAATCTCTGCTCTATCAGTGCACTCTCCATCCTCTCCAAGGTGGCTGCACCAATTCTGAACATTAACAAGCTGACTACAAGCCACTGTAGCCATACCAAACACACCTGACTTCTATACACGACTAATTTGGGAACCAAGTATGCAATGGCAAATGGCTTTTTTGTTCCTGTTCTTGCTCATTACTAACTCAAAAAGTAGCCAAGCCTGAGAAATGCAACACTATGGAAAGGAGGTACTAAATTATACTCAGTTATTTCAAATGCTAGAAGTCCCCTACGTATTTCAAATGTATTTGTTACCCTGGTAATGATTTCCAGTGCCAGAAAGGGTAATAATTGAATCAGAGTTCAAACTGTGAGAAAAGCCATCATTAGAAACAGCCATACAGGCATACTGCAACAAGTCAAGTTTCTACAGCTCCTTAGGAACAATTCAACAGGAAAAAACGGAGGCATTTTCATTCAGCCTGATACTTCATACAGTTTAGTGTGCTCTTTCTGAGCACCCTTTACCCAATTAAGTCAAACGTAGCTAATATTTAATGGTAGATGTTCATAATATTTATACAATACTTCTTTAAAGACTATTATAAATACAGCTAATTGTCAGAATTAGCCAGCCACATTTTGCAGTACAACACACTTGGGTTTTTGAGGGCCAGAAGTTTGTATGCAACTACACAGTTGTAGGAATATACAATAGGCTTGTAATTACTGATAAAAATATGCAGGACAGCATCCTCTGCTTTCCACTGCAGAAGAATACACAAACATGTATTCACTTTCTAATCAGCATAGGTCTAGCACGGTATCTTGCAGAAATAAGTCAAAACTGCTCTTCCTGTGAGCCTCTACCTATCTCTGTGCAGATAATCACAAAAATAGCCTTGATGCTACTTTCAATCTGCTATATATTGGTACTATCTATTTAGTAGACAGCATAAGACACCAGAGAGCATGTCTCAATTACAAGGGGCTGTAAGTGAACCAAGATAACAGGTTTGAGCACACACAAGAATAAGCTTTCTCAGATTTTAAAGACCATGCTGTCCTAAAGCAGAAGTAAGATACTTTTACGTATTTCATTAAATGTCTAACAACATGAGGTGAAGAAAGAGTGAAAAGCCTGCTAGAACACATAGCAACTGCTATCAAGGATAGCCTCAACAGCCAGAGGAGGGAGGGCTGCTAGAAAAGTTTGGGAGATGGGGAGCATATCGCAGGTAGAAAGACTTGAAGGTTTGGCCTGTTCAGCTTAAGAGAAAGAAAGGCTGATAAGGGACATGATTGCTACCTATAAATACATGGGGATGGGAAGACAGGGAACTGGGAGAAGGGGAAAAAATAGCTGTAAACTAATCATGAACAAGTTCAGGCTAAAAAAGAACATTCAATAAAAACAAACCAAAACTGATCTTATGGCACATGATCTTGACAATTCCGTGAAGGATGACAGGATCCTCGCCCAGGCAGGGGACTGCAGAAATCTTCAAGTCCCACATCACTTCTATTAGACTATTCTAAGACTTTACTGCTGTCAGAGTTGAGCATGCAACAGTAATTCCATTATAAATCAGACATTTGAAAGGCTCAGCTCCAAACAAATTCCATCCAGGATGAAACTCCACGTCTTCAGCCAACGCTCTTTATTTGATTTAGATGGTTATAAATTCAACAAGATTGAGTCATAAGGGTGATTTCAGGGTTTCCACTCCTATGTAACTAAAACCCAAAT
>NW_009917557.1:12235-22203 GCF_000696875.1 Nestor notabilis | reverse complement strand
GGGAAAGAAAAAAAGCAAAGCCTTATACAGACATGATAGATCTGTGCTACTCCATTATGCAGTTAAAATCTTCCAAACCAAGGATATTCAGATTGAGAAATACAGTTGCAACAGACTCAGCAACATAGGGAAAAAAGCAAGGGGTATTCATGTGCTTCAAGAAGCCTACATCTCTGAACCAACAGCATCAGACTTGGAAGAAAAAAGTGTGTCAGATTCTTTTTTCAAAGGCTTAATTTTACCTTTCTTTTGGAAAGAGGCAGGGAAAAAAAATCTGAAGTCTTCTAGGAACAACTTTCACCTTAATTGTTATGCAGAAGTACATAAAGCAATTTGTTCTATTCCAAGGGAAAAGGATAAATAGTGTTACATCACAAAAACATCCAACAAACTGGCAAAATATTCAATATGCTGAGTTTTATTGATCTTTCTTCAGCTTCCTAGAATGCATACGTGGTTTGGAGTAGAGGGCAAGATGCTCCATCCCTGGCAGTGTTCAAGGCCAGGTTGGACAGAGCCTAGACACCTTGGTGGGTTGGAACTAGATGATCTTAAGGTCCTTTCCAACCCAAACCATTCTATGATTCTGTGAAACTTACCTGCACCTCAAAACCATCCCTACTACCTCTGGTCCACTTCAGACTCTAGCACTGAAGCATTACTTAGATTTTGATGGGTTTATCAGATAACTTATTTGTTTGCATCTTCAGTGATCCATGACTCTAGAGTGATTCAAATGTTTCAATCCTGAAAACATGAAATGTGGGTATTCTGGTGTGGGGATTTTTGTTTATTTGGGGATTTACTTGGTTTTTCCATTGTTAGTTTGTACTCTGCTATGCTGCACAGAACCTCTGAACTCAGTTAACTTCAGAAATAAACTCAGTACCAATCCCCACTGAGAAATGTGAAGTATTAAGCTTTACAGATAGAAGACAATTAAAAGGAAGTCACAATACTTCCATTCAAAGAACAATAAAACACTGAATTATTGGAAGAGGGTATCATACCCCATTAAGGCACATGCAGTAAAAAAGCCTCAATTCACGTATAACTGAAATATAAGTGAATTTATCAAGAGGCTCAGATCAACAACAGCAACCAACTGACCACTTTAAAATAGATCCTACTAGACCTGGCTGAAAGAGCAATATCCTAACTGGAAATACAGGTTTGATGGAACTGGAACACTCTGTAGGTGCAGGTCAATTTAATCAATGTTTCTGATGTGAGAGATTCTCAAGTAGTCATTCACACAATTTAGTAAATCTAGCAGAGCTAACCTACAGAAAATAAGAAGAAATATAATGGCCAGTGTTTCTAAAACTCACTTATCCTTCCATTAGGCTCATCCCCCAAAAGATTTTTTACAAGCACCAGTTTTCAAACATGTTTCATTGTTTAACATAAAATGGCTTCAAAATGATCTAATAATAAACAGAAGACATTTGCATCCCATCTCAGCCTCCTACTTACCTTGTCAACATGTGGGTGCCAGTATTCATCATGTGTTGTCTTGGCTTCTGTGTTGTTTATTCTCGAGAAGAATGTTGGCTTAGTCAGGTACATGGAAGAAGAGTTGATACCAAATGCCTGAGCAATCCTTTGTTGAATTCTCTGTCTCACATCTCTGCAAAGCACACAACACAGCATGCTAAGGGACACACCTCTCTTGCTTCTTCCACATTCTTCATTCACTGTTACTGCTCCTTTAGAGCTAAGCTTCTTCCTCAGCTAATAAATCATGGGGAACATACACCCACACTTTCTCTTCTTTTGCCTTAAATAAAGGAGATCTAGTACATCAAAAAAAGAGGAACCCCCAGTGTGCTGGGTTGGGGTTAGTTTTTTCAATTCTCCAAAAAAAACACACAAGAAAAACAACAAAAAAAAACCAGCCAGCACCAAACCAAAAAAAAAAACACCCACCAAAAAAACCAATTTGTCTCCCGTGGCCCAGGTTTTAAAACTTCTTTGCATGAAGTCTGTTTTCCTGAAGAATTCCCTTCGTGTCTTGTTTATTAATTACTGAAGAGATTAAAGTCTCTCACATTTGGATATTTTTGAAATTTGCATATTTTTAATCCAAAGCAGATAACGAGAAAAGTTGTATCTTCACAAAGGGTGGTCTCTGAAGACCTTTCAACTATTTTAACACTAATTTTAAACTGACTGATGAAGTCCCTGGCACCATGAAACTTGGGGTTCTCTGTCAACATATATGCATTGGTGTCAACCAGGTTTTCCTTAAAAATGAATGCAAGGTGTCTTTCCCAACTGTTTTCAAAGATTCAGACAACCTATTTCTACCGTAGCTATTTCTGTCTTTCTTGTGAGACAGGAAAAGCAGAACAGGATTGGTTTTGTTTTTAAGAGTATGAAAATAGAAGACAATCACATGTGCATTACTCTACAGAACTGCTTGTATAGCAGCATCCATCTTTCAGCACAGCTACTGGTTCATACAGGGCTAGAATAGAACCATCTAGAACTACCAGCCTTAGTTCAGTCAACAGCACTTTTAAAGAGAAGGGATTTGTGGTTACTGAGTAATACCACTGGCAAATCCCACCAGTAAATACATACAGTCAGTATCTAGCTTTGAGGAAATTCAAAAGTCAAAGTTATACAGCGAGATGAAAAGAAAACATCGGGTGTTTTTTAAGGTGTAATCCTCTATGCTTAAAATCTTTATATTGTTTTCTCATAATTTTAACACATTCTTAGCTATTGTATTAGTCTTCCTCCCAGGTGCTTCAAAAGCAGCAGATAGTCTGAGTAAACACACTTCAGGAGCTGTACATGGAATTATATGAGCAGCTTTGTGCCTTTTCTGTTTCAGACTTTTCTCCAGTGGGTAGTACTGAACTTCAACATAATTGTCAAGAAAGTTTTTCCCAAGTATTTCTCTAGGGAACTTAAACAATGACTAAAAGAATGACAGCATTAAACCCAGACCCACAGTGTTAGGCTGTCAAAGTCAACTCTCATAAAATTAATTCCATAAGTACTAAAACAATCCAAAATATTTTGTTCACATCCTGTCCCTCACCAAAAACAAAAACAAAAAAAAACAAAACAAAACAACCAACCAACCATGTAAAGATTTGATTCTTAACCTATTGCACTCTACATTTTTAGGGGTCTAAGCTTTAGGAGTCAATTCAAGCTATTTTACATGAGGTATCAAAACCATCAAATGAAGTTAGAGCTGAGATTTTCAGGTATTTACATGGCTGCATGAACTCAGGTTTCAAGTAGAGAGGTATGTAGTGGTAGAGTTTAGAAACTTGACATCAGGAAAGGATCTACAGGTCCTTCTCATGCCTGTGGGAGCCTGACCTTTCTGTCCCTTTTCGTTCTAAGTGGCCTTCAGCAGAGGCTGCCTTACATTTCCCACAAAGGATTAAGAATAATTACTCATTTCACCTCAGGAACTGAGAGCAGCTGGCACTTTGAACAACCAACACAGAAATTAATAGCCTAACCCACAAATACCAAACAGCCTATTCCCTGGCTCTGGCAGCAGGCGGCCAGTAGCCACAGCCAGCTGGAACATATCCACTCTGAAGCACTTAGGCCACAGCCTTGACATAACTTTAAAGCTCCAGCAGTTGTATTGCTCTCTAATCAGTACTGCTTCCTCTTTCAGGCTGATTCCTTTTCCACTTTTACAACCTTTGTAATAAGATCTGCTGTCTGATCTTTATAAGGCTCTGTTGAAACTCCACTCATCTCCGAGACTTACGTGCAATGGCTTTGGCCAAGACTGAATGTTTTACAAACCAAGCAGGAAGCAAAGCTCTACTGAACTCTTCCTGATAGACAAAACAGCAACAGAACATTTACCTGGTTTGGACAAGCCAATGGGTTACCCAAAAAGAAAAAAAAAAAAGGAAAGTAATCTCAGCAATTTAAGTATGATAAATACTTAAAAAATAGGATTTTTCAGCAAACATTGACTAAGAAGACAGAGTAAAGAAGCAGCGAGGTGACAGGTCTAAAAGCATGACCTTAGGTACCATCTGGTCTTTGTGGAAGCAGCTGCCTTCAGCTGAGCCAGGTAGCTGGTTTTTGGGAGTGTAAGCATACTGCTGGCCTCTTATTTCCCCGTGTGCTATTGACTTTAAGTATTACTTTTAATCATGGTAGCTTCTTTAAGTGTATGAGGTGAAGAGAGGTTCCAGCCTTGGACTTCTTCAGCTGACTTGTGTGCTCCTGCCTTTTCCTTCCCTGTGAGCTGTCACCCTATATATCACAGCATCACTCAAGAACAACCAAGACAATAATGGCAGATGTAGCATGCTAACATGAATTTTATGCACGTAAATAATTTGCCATTCAACAAAATAAATGGTGAACTATAAAACAGACCCACTGATAGTAATGGATCTTGGACTAGGCTTCAGAAAACAGGTATTTATCCTTTGCCCTTAAAGTTGTACTAACATGTAATACAGACTCCATGGCATCACATATCCAGAGAGCCAGTTCATAGCCATCCTTCAAGAAAGAGATCCACAGGTAAAAGAATACTGACCATTCACATCAGAGGTCAATAAGCAAGAGGGGTTAACTTGCCTATAACAAGTTGAAATTAAAGCAAAAGTAACTTCACTTGATGTGCAGACTGCAAAGTAATTAAAAGTTAAGTTTGAGGGGAAGAGGACACTTAATCTTCTGGTTTGCCTTCAGTGCTCTCAAGCATATTTGTGGGAGCTGGGGAATAACCAAATAATTTTTTCAGCATGTGCTGGATTAGGCCCTGAAGTCAGTAGGAAGTAATTTATTAATTTCAATGAACTCCAAATCTAACATGGAAAAAACAAGCAAAGTAACCCAAACTCATGTATTGGACACTGAAAACAAAACCCCTTTCCAACAAGCTTTGCTAATAAAAAAAGCCATTCACAGAATGACCTTTCTAAAGGAAAATGGTAGGGACAGAAAAGAAATAGTCAAGACTGGATTCACATCCCATGGATATTCTTGAATTTTTAAGCATGAAATATAATCCTGATACATAAACTGTCATCTGATACACCTCCAACAAGTGCCCCAGCAGTTTATATCTAATACAGGCTATTAAACTGGAAAGCTCTGCCTACAAATATGCACACATTTATTGCACTGTAATGCACTGCAAAAGATAAATCAATTATAAAGAATCAACAAGAAAAACTAATAAAAGGCTTCTTGGTCATGAATTAACTGCAGATTTCCACTGATGTTTGAAAGAATAACCCAAATGGCAGAGATTTACTGGAAGCAAGCTCCAGAGAACAATACCTTTGAGTGCGTAAATGTTTTCTTGCTGGAGTATGTACCATACTGCTCAAAAGCTACAAAAACTCCATGAAATTCCTAGATGAGCCAGCACATTGGTATTATTTATACACATAATAGTGTTTAATACCTACTTTCTAACAATGTGGCATCAAATTAAGGACACAGGCATTATTACCTGGAGAAGAAAATGTAAAATACGAGAGGACTGTTTCTCAATGCATGTGAATAACCACCAGGACTTCTCACTTTGTCATACATAAGCAGCTGCAGTTCAAAATTAGTTTAAGAAATCACAAAGCATAGAAGAACTTAATGCCTGAGAAGGTGGGAGGAGGAGGAAATAAAGATCCAGAACACTGATCTTACTAGGTAACATTGCATTGCACTATTGTAACTAACAACAAGGAAATCTTAGCTTGTAGCTGATGCAAGAACGTGTAAAAACATCCATTAACAAGTTTGATGCCAAAGGCAAAGGTAGCTGTGTGCTGCAGGAGGTTTTGCAGGGTGCTTTGTGATAATCTTTGTTACCCTTCAATCCACATTGTCACATTTACTCCACTGCAGGAGTCACCAACAGGTTGACAAACTTGTCAGTGCAAATGACCTCTGCTTCAAACTCCATAAGGTATCTCACATGCCTCTGCAATAGCAAATTAAACACTACACAAGGGAAGCAAATGTTTACCTTGCAGCAGAACAAAGGCATGACTTCTTTTAGAGATCCAAGTGTTCCCTAGAATCCTGTAAAGCATGTATCTGAACACACACATCTGCACTCCAGCTCATTCTGTGCCCACAGTATGCCAAATACAGCACGTAGCTGTTCTCAAAGCTAGTATAAAGTCACTTTTGAGCCTGTAAAAACTTCTGTACAGCCTGCTTTCCACTGGCTTGGACATCTCAACTTTTATCAATATCATGACTGAAAGTTTTTCTTTCCCTCCTCTAGTATTCCAGACATGGCTGATACAGTCTATTGGTGAAATACCTCAGGACAAACACACTGTACTTCATGCGTAAATCACATGACAAGATAAGCCAAACTTCAGCTTAGAAGGTGCTAGCAAGGAAGGAAGGAAAGAGCCAGCTTGGATCTGATACAGCAAGAGCCACACTGTTCCCTCAACCACTTCTCATGCACCCAGAAGAAGCGGGAGCCTCCCCTCTCTTCTTGATCCTGGCCCACTCATTCTTTATACTTTTTCCTTCATGTCATCCATATATCAAAAACTCTCAGGAGAGCTCTATTACAAATACTTCTTTCTGCTGGAGAATGCAAGCATTTATTTTCATGAACACAGCAACTATTCTATCATTCAAACTGCTTTGGGTATACCCTGGCTCTGATCAGATGCATTAAACAGAGCTCTGCTATGGCAATAAATATATAGGTACAGCACCCAGTCAACAATACAAGTAACAATCCCTCCCAGATTTTCTCAGTGAGTCACTGGATAGTATTAAAATGCACAGGCCAGACTCAGAGAAAGGCAGAACAGAATGCTCTGAAAAGAGCCTATGACCACATGCCATAAAAGCAGTTGCTGAAATCTACTTTGCATTCAGGGTCATGAAGAAAAAAAAGCCAGTGAAGCAGCTAGAAGTCTAAGGAACATAAAACTTAAGATAAAGGGTGTTCACTAGATTGCAGAGTTGTCAGGTTAATGTATAGCAGCAGCAGCATAAAGGACCAAGTAAAATAAATACAAAGTGCCACAGAGAAGTTCCTTTAAGATACAAGCTCTGCCAAGTCCAGCAAAAGAACCCCAATACAGTTTGGAGCCACGACAGAGCACAGTTCAAATACAGCAACAGGAACACTCAAAGCTTTGCAGAACTAGACAACTTCCCTAGCTCAGCTGTCAGCATCTCCATGCTGTTCCCAGTGACAAGCCCTGAAGGCAGCAGAAGCAGACAAAGCAATGCTCTTCTACAGCCAGAAAGTTCTCACAGAAAACATGAAGAACTTCACACATGAAGAAGAAACAAAGGGACAAAGGCAAACTATCAGCTCTTCCTCTGCTATTTCTATAGCTCCACTTTACAGTGTAAGATATTCAGAATAAATCTTTGATAGTGCCATTTTCTGATGAAGTCACAACCCTTAAACCAAGCATCAGACTTAAAGGTCCCTCTTCAGGATAAAGATGCATCTATTATATGAAACAAGAGGAGTTGATGTAATATGCTTGGCAGATGGTGGTTAAAGTATCAGCCTAGCAATCATAACTGATTCTAAGGCAACATGATTTTGACAGAGACCATTCACAAACCAGCCTCCTGGCTCAGAATGCCTACTCAGATATGTTATTATTGCAGTCAGTAACACTTAGACATGAATTACATTGAGTTATTCCCCTCAAGAGTGTATTTTTAAACTGACCTTGGTGGTAACTGAAAGTAATGAAGATAAATGCTCCCGAGAACAGCATAAAATCATTCATTAAAGACATAAAGTACTACAGCCCATGTTCATATTAATGGCAGTGCTTTAAAAGAAGCATTTAACAATACATTTTGTATTAAATTGGTATCAGACTAAAACGTCTCCTATCTTGGCATGAAATACCAATGGAATATTGATATTCCCTAGCAGCTGTCTCATCTCACAGAGTAAGGATCAGAAATTCATAAAAACTCTTGGAAAAACTGAATGTTTCTAGTCATATGAAACAAATATTCTTTAGGAAGACACTGCCTCCATACAGTCATGTTATTTCTACATGATTCTTTGATCTTCTACACAAAGGAAGGCAAAACAATCACTATCTACAAAATACTCTCCACTGTTCTGGTGAGGCAGAAATTATGTATTGTCTTTATATAGTCAAAGTTCAATAATGATCAAGGAAGCAGCTTGCAACTTGCTCTGATGGAAGGTGGCAGGGGGCTGGAACTAGATGAGCTTTAAGGTCCATTCAAACCCAAACCACTCTGTGATTCTGTGATTTTTAGGGGCAGAAGAAAACACATTTTAAAAGAAGTTCATCTAAAAGACAACAGTATCTAAAAAATAGTTGTTGGATGGAAGTAAACTTTAATTGGTTAATATTTTAAGACAAAATTCCTATACTAATGAAACTAATAAACCTATTTTGGCTACTTAATAGTACTTCCACCACTAGAGGGAGGTCATATTCCTTCCCAAAGGCAAAGAAAAAAAGACCAAGAGTTAAAATGTTCAAGCCAGATATATTTTAAATTATGAGAAAGCAACTGAAACACATTAACTGAAGATTTACTATGCGTAGTCAACAAAGAATGCTTGTACCTAAACTTTGGCCACACACCTTTACAGACACAAGGAACTCATTATGTCTGTTGTCTTCATTAAGCATACAAGCAGGTCCACAGGAAAGCGAGAAGGATCAGATGCTAAAGCTATTACATTATAGAGCTATTTCATATTCTGGCTTCTTAGAGGGAAAGTATGCTCTGCTTTTCTAGCCAGAATATTAGTAACTTGAAATCCTTCCACTTCCTGCTTTACCATTTTTAATGTTTTGCTACACTTCACCCAAAAAACCCCACAAGCTCCTGATGTGGTAATAGCATAGGATTGTCTATCATCTAACACAACACCTCTTGGATAATACGTGTGAAATAAGAGTTAATGCTGAAGGATTTTACATCCCAGCTATTACTGTTCCAGCAAATAACCACGAAACTGAGATGAAGCAACTCTCCTTGCTTGCAGGGCTGGCATCAACCCCTTACGCAGAAAGGAAAAGGTGTGGTGCTGCCACTGTTCTGATTACATTTACACCATCCATATTGTCCTGACATTGGTCATGCAGCTAAGCTTAAATAACATCAGCTGCTTTATCAGGGAGTCACCAAAAGGCCTTTCTGTTTTCCTCAAGGCATCTTAATTCTCACAGAGATCACTATTTTGAGCTGCATACTCAACTGAATGTCCAAACCCAAAGGACAATCCCCCCCCAACCTGCAGTCCACAAAAGAAATAAAGCTATGTTCTGTGGTTCATTCAGCAGTTATTGAAAAGCTTTACCGATATAATGCAAAATCCTCTTCTGTGAAGATGTCTTGAATTTTGTCCCCGAAGTACCTGAAAAATTAAACAAGTCTGAAAGAGGAGTCGCTGAATCAGAGTGCCTGAGCAGCACCACAATGCATTCTCACCCCCACCTGTGCTTTACCCATAATCAGAAAGTGAAAAAACAATGCAAAAGGATCCTACAAACGCTTTTGAACATGAAATGCCAAAGCCTTGCTGAAAGATTAAATGCTGAAAGATTAAAGGATCAAGAGGCAGCAAGTGATAATGGAATACCCCAGACATGAGAAGAGTCTGCCCACACCATGAAATAAGCACTTGGATTCAAATGTAAGAGTTTTCTTCCACTGCTGACAAACCAGACTATAACTGTGAAAAAATACTATTATTTACGGGTGTAAGAACTCTGAAAATAAAGGTAATGGTAGTTTTCAAAGAGCCCAGTTCAACAAAAGATCAGTTTTCCTGCCACAAAAGCACTATAAATGGTCATGGAAACTGTGGTGAATCTAACCAGCTCCTACAGTTTGTCATTACTAACTCCAGCCCACAGGGTTTGAAAAATGGGAACAGGCAATGAGCACTGAAGGTGTAGGATAACAAGAGGCAGCAAGCCACAGCCCCTTTACCTGTACAGATTAACAAAGTGCTTCCCCAG
>NW_009917557.1:8728-12204 GCF_000696875.1 Nestor notabilis | reverse complement strand
GGGAAAGAGCTCCGGAGTGCAAGTCCAAAATTGATGCCTGGGAAAGGAAACAAAAAACAGGAAAAATGAGCATGAAAAGGTTTTATCATTATTTAACTCTGACCTTTAGTAACTGTCCCAAGTTGGCTCTCACTTTTCACAGCCTCCCAAGTAAAAATATTAGTTTCTAGCATTTGGATTCACAATATTAATGCTTACTTCACAACTACAAACCTCCTTCAGTTTGCTATATAAGTGCATAAAACATTAAAGTACCATGAAAAAAGCATAGGACTTCTACTCCTGAAATTCAGATCTCAGAATTGCGAGAGTCTTCCTCCATGGGCTAGGGGGACAACACTGTGTTCCAAGATCCCTGTTGAAGACATTGCCCTTCCACACAAAGATGTGTAGTTTTCCAATATTTGTGAAGCACTCAAATAGCAGCACTAATATTTATCTTGCCCAACATTTGTTATTAAAACTTCCCCTTCACCATGAGTTCCTGTATACTTCTCATATTTAATATAGACATAAAAGCCTGTTTAAAAGAACAATTATAATTCTAAGGCTTACTAGAGCCAAACTTCTTTTCCTCAATTTCTAAACCACTGTAAAAGAAAACCAAAGAGTAATAAGTTTTTACAGATTAAAATTCAATCTATATCTTCATCCAGTTCAAGCTAAACACTTCTGCTGAGCTCCAGACCAAACTAAAAAGATTAGTATTCAGATTTGCCAGGAGGGAGAGCTACCTCTCGGGTCTCTAAATTATCTCTCTAAATCAAGTAAAGTACACTTTTGTATGTCCCTTGCTGTCCACAAAATACATGTTTGTTTTGCCTCAGTTAAACCAGTACCTAAAAATATGACTGCCTAATAGCTGTCTTATTTATTTATACTGGAAATATCAAGTAGCAACTGTTAATTTACCTGACCAGCACCCAAGTAATAACATCTTTGATATACAATATCCGGGGAAACACACTCATCTTGGATTTTGGCATTTCTTGATGCCCCACATACCATTCCCGTTATTCTAACTAAATCCAAACAGTAATAATACCAGTAGGTATGCTGCCTGGAAAGAATGACACCTTCCATTTTACCAGCAACAGGGATTTCTGGCCATGGTTGGAACAGCGCTGTTTGAAGCCACTTTGTCTCTATAACCGAACGCAGACAGGCTGGCGAGTGAGCAGCAGCAAATCATCAGTCCAGAGGCACAGAGAGCTGCAGTGGCAGGCTAGCAACACAGCCTCATGCTCACCCCTAGCCTCAAAGCACTTTTCTCCCACCTCCTCTGGATCATGTCGGAGGAAGACACCCATGAGAGTCTCTCAGTAAAAGATTGGTGCAGGCTCAATTGAGCTTCAGAGGTAAATCAGGGGAAACCCACTACAGTCTCCTTTTGAAAGGGATATAAACAACTTTCTTTTAATAAGCCTACCCAGATAACTCTATTTACCCCTTTGAAAATATATAACACAATGAGCTACTCAGACCCCCTCTTCCCACAGTTCTTCAAAAGCTTCAGAGGACTGTTAGAAAAACAAGTTCTCACACTCCTGCAAGAGCAGTTCTTGTAATAAGCTTTAGCCAAGCTTCAGCAGCAAAATAGTTTCATTTATTGGTTTCTGGTTCTGTGCAATTGTCTAAGCTACAGCTAGAAGCAGCTAAACTGCTCCCAGGTAGCTTCAAAAATATGCTTGTGATCATGCTAAAGTAGATTACATGGAGAAGTAACAGGACACATCTGAAAAGATTAATTTAATCTAAAACCAAATTGCGTTTCAAATACTTTCAACATGCTTCCCAAACACACATATTTCTTCTCACTTCTCAAGCTCCAGGTGATTACAGTTGGGAAGATGCAAAATAACCAAATGAACCAGTAAAAGACACCCCCCAAGAACTGTAAGTACTCATAGCTTTAAAGACAATAACTAAGATGTAAACCTAGAAAAGCCAGATGAAGACTGGAAAGGGAATCTGAAAAAGAAAGAATATTCTTAAGGGTTGTTTCAGACAGGGGAAACAACTGAATGTCAAACACACAAGGACTTGATTAGGTATGAGCACAGAGCTATTTAACAGCCACCTTCAAAAGAAATTGAAACATTTCTTTTGGCCTCTGCCATTTCAGAACATTAAACATTTCCAGCATTATTTCCTACACTGAGAAAAACACCTCTGTGGAAACCTGTGTCAACACTGTTACTTCAGGTTCAGGTGAGTGGTCCCAGGCTGAAAGCTCTATCCAGTTTACCTAAAGATGGCAGGAACGCTGCAGACAGACATACCCAAACACCTATTTCCAAGAGGCTTGTTTAATGAACTTCTATATAAAGTAAATTGAATTTTCTTCAAAAAAAAAAAAAAAAAGCACAAATAGATGTTCTTGTGGACTTTCAGTATTGTCAGTCCCACATTCACCACTCTCACTCCTAGAAATTCAAGAGGAACATGCAACTAACCATGACTTCTCAGCATATGGCAGACAGGATCGATTTCCCAGTCTTTCAAAGCATGATAGGCCCTGCCTTTGATCAAGAGATTGGCAACCATTAAATATAGATTCACTTCTACAGCAACTCCAGCACCCCTTAAAAATTTGTGATACTTTTACAGAAAAACTGCCCAAAAGAGAAGAACACAAAAGCTTATTTCTGTTTGTGTTCAGAGGAGCTGGTAGCACCCCCAAACCCTCCCAGCTCCTGCAGGAACATTCACATGCTCAGAAGAGGGAAGAGCAATGGAGGTTCCACATGGCCACCAACTCCTGGGCAGCATCAAGCTCACTCTCAGTGCAGGCAGTTTAAGACAGGCTCTCACAACAACCCCACCTTGAAATCCCTCTCCAGCTCCCTAGAGTTAAGTCTAGATAAACACACCAACACACAGCTGTAAGTAAAGTGAACGACATTGCCAAGTGCTATCAGGAGGCTAATAAGAAGGAAGAAAACTCTGTAGCCTGTAGTAAAGGTATGAGGTAAGACAAGTATTATGCAGAGGCTTTATCTTCTCCCTGGAAAAAAAACCCAAAAACAAAGCCAGCAAAAAAAACACAGAGCTGAAAGCATTTTGAGGACTTCAGAGCTTGATTGGGAGGGCTGAAAGCAGAATAGGGAGGGATATGGTCTGCAGAACCACTGTTCTATGCACGGGTCAGTGGGCCCACATCAGAAACCTTTGTTTGGCAGTACAGCTATACAGGTTGTTTGCTTATCCAGTGATTAAGAACTTTAATTTTCCCCTGCAAAAGAGAGGTTTAGGTGACTATTCCTGCCAGTTTTGCAACACAGGAAGCAGACTGCTGCTGACTGGCTGCAACAAGGGATTTCTTTTCTGGGGCTTCTAAATAAATGCCAACAGATCTGATGATACTAAATAGCTTCATTTACACTAGGGAGATGTTATGACGGCAGCACCTACAAAAATGTGAACAAATGAGTCATTACCAAAGTGATAATGCAATCAAGGATAGTGTGCAAGGA
>NW_009917557.1:0-8697 GCF_000696875.1 Nestor notabilis | reverse complement strand
GGAAAGAATCTTAGAATCATTTAGGCTGGAAAAGGAAATGTCATCTTCAAGGAGAAGAAACCTAAGCTGGGGTAAGCATCACGAGAACTAATGTTCTTTATTCACAGAACATGAATTGCAGAGTACAAAGCTATTTTACAAAGACATACAAGGGAAAGCAGCACTCTAGAGGAGGAGATGCTCTTGTAAGGCTTCATTACAACAACCTGTTTCAGCCTCACTCCTGTAAAAGTACAGATAAATCCAGGAGAAATTACAGAGGAAGAGAAGCAGCAAGCTCAGCATGGCAACTGGGACATAACTCCTGGGAGGCTTCAATAATTCAGATGTTTGCAGGGACTTCCTCAAAACAAAAGGACAGAAAAGGAAACGAGTTTTTGTGCTGTACTTCACTGCTCCAAGGAAGCTGGAAGAGTAGCAAACAAAAGGAGGAGAGAATTGACAGAGTCACAAACTGCAAGTTTAAGTCTTTAATAAATTATATCCAGACACAAACACAAATCCACTTCTGTGAATTCAAAGTAAGTGTAACAGATGGGGGAGAGGGATGTATCAGAAGTGTTGCTTAAAAAAGGGTAAAGAGGAAACCAGAAAGTTAAAAAAATGCAGTCTGCACCCTAGTAGAAATCTGAAGTTTTATTTCGAATAGTGGAGAGATCAAAGTGGCTAAAGAAAGAATTAAAACCCAGGAGTTATTTAAGGAATTTTTAAGGAAAAAGATCAGTCTTAGAACAACAAACATAACTGCACAGAACTATCCAAACACTCTAAAGCCAAAGAAATTTAAAGCAACAAGCCAGACCTCATCCAACAGGCTTGAAGCTTGAGTGGCAAAGGAGCAAGGTGAAGACAGACTTGAAACATTTTGTATGTTATGCAGAGATTTGAAAAGGTAAAAAGGTCAAATGAAGAAAGATAGTTTAATCTCTACACCATCAGCACACATCTAACAGCATTTAACAATATCTGGGAGCCAAGATGCACTATTGGGAACATCCCATGACAATGGGAATACAAGCACACACATCAAAAAAGAAAGATGACAACAATAGAAGGGAGAAAGGCATAAAAAATTAGGTGAAAGAACTGTATTCAAAGGCTTCTCTTAAGCATGCCCTCCTGGATCACTGCTCAGCCCTTGTTTTTAGCATCTTTTAGTGCTTACACACTGGATAAGGCCTCAATGCACTATTACACAACTTTCTTCTTGAACCCTTCCCTGAGGACTAACAGCATGCAATAACTTTCTCATTTACTGATGATGAGCAATGTGAGAAGGCTTGGATCAGAGCCCAGACATCTCAATGGACACTGGACTTCTTAACAGACTTACTTTATTGGAGCAACAGAATCTTCCTCCCCTCTCTCATTTCTCTCCCCTTAGAAAAACAACCCACTCACAATGATGCTTCCAAAATGATATTTACCTCACTTCATGCCTCTTCCAAACTTTCTCTAGTATCCCCAGTTCCCTGATCCCCAGCTGGATGTTAGCTTTCTGCGGTCCAAATCCATGAAGGTCTGTGTTAGACACTGCCCTTCTAATCCCTCTTTGTGGAAGTCTAATGAAAAAATCACACGTAGGTCCCAAAGAACAGGACAGGAAACCCATCTGACAACACTAATGACAGGAGTTAAGCTGGAGGTCCCCACAGGCACAGTAATATAGGCAACATGGCAAATTATGCAACCACAGAACTGAACAGGGATCACCTAAGGGATTCTGACAGAACTGAACAGAGAATTTTAAGTATATTGTAGATGGACAACACTGCTCAAGTTTCTCAGGTTGTAATTTTCACAGGTCTTTCTCAGCAATCACAAGGATGGTAAGAATATTAGTTTTTCTTTGAAACCTTTCTCCTAATACATGCCCCAATTCAGCAGGGGCCTAAAGAAGTTGATCTGTTCACAAATACTCAAGAAAATGTCTGTTCATGCACAAAAACATCCTAAGAACATAGACAGGGGAAAGCAATTAAAATAAGCATGCTTGTTAAAAACAAAAATAAATTCACTTCTCTCTAAAGAGTATTACTCAAAGGTTGTCTGAAGATATTACACAGCATGTTTTGTCACTACACAAAACCAACTTTCACATGATGTTGTGAACCAGTGTAGTTTAGTTTCAGAAGTCAGACTTGTGCAGTTCTACTATAGTAACTGTTTCCAGATGCAGAAGACAAAACCAGTTCAAGAGAGGCACCAGAAACAGCAAAACTGAATAAAAGGAATCTCAATTGTATTGCAGAAGTCATGATTACACTGCTAGCGTAAGTATCAATGGGAGATAAAATAACTTCCCAAACAATTTTTTCCCCCAAGTCTCAATGTAAGGAAAAGTTCTCCATCTCCTTGAGCCCCCAAAACGATTTATAATCTTGCCTTGGCAGTAAAAGAATGTAAAAAGTAACAGGACACTGCTCACCCCTCCATCAGATCCTCCCAAGGACAGTCCCCTCTCTGCTATTCTGCAGGCAAAACAATAACCTCAGATGAGAACTGAAGTCTGATTACTTTGTCCTTTAATGTCATTATTTACAACTTGTAACTTCAGTAAGTGGTATCTGATGCATTAGGTAACCCAACCGAGTTCAGAGAAGCTGCCATTTATTGGAAACTGAATCTTGCAGCCTATCATGAAAATAAAGTATCTGAGCTTGTAGCCCCCTTCCATAAATACCCAAAACACCCCCAAGAACAGTCTTTCAAATTTGTTCTGGCCAAGTAAGATTAAATAAAATAAAAAAAAAAAACAAAACACAAAACCCCATGTCTTGATTCTTAGGAGCAGGACAGATCAGCCTGGACAATGCAAAAACACTGTACCAAAAAAATCAGGATCCCAACTGAATCTAAAATCAGAGTGGTCAGCCCAACTAGTGAGCAAAGCACTTACATAAGCTGCTTATCACTTTAAGCATGACAGTGACATTCCCCACTGACGTGACTACCAAATGCAAATCACACTCAAAGAAGCTGGTAGCTTTTCTAACTGCATAATTTGACAGTGTCCCCTACAATTTGATTAAAACTCACCACTTAGTGTTCACAGAGCACTACAGGGTCAGCACCAGCGCATAATTACCCAGAAAGACTCAGCTGAAAGGAGGTTTATTATGTTGTTCTGGTTTTAAAGGCCAAATGGAAGAGAAGGCCAAGTGAAAATTCTTTAAAACAGATTTAATTCATTTTCCTTTCTTCTCCACAACAGTCATGTCCCACAGAGGTATGCAGGCTCTAGGAAAGAGAACTGCCTCCACTACAGCAAAACCAGAAAAATTGCTTTAAGAATACTGTTTTAACCAGTTCAACCCATCCTCCTTCAGCCAGTGTGCTCTGTGCTACACCTTAAACACTGCCACAGTCATTCAAGTGCTCCTAGAAGTTTGAAGAGCTAGAAGAAAAATTACCTACGGATTCTTTCAGCTTCTTCCCTTGTGATTACTGCATCAGTCACACCTCTTCCACACTTCCTAGGTGTGCACCCTGGAACACAAAGAGGGGGAGAGAAAAAAAATCCAGATCATCTTCCAAACAAGGCTCCAAACGAGTCTCTAATCTTGCCCTACTCCCTTTTCAGATCCACAACATTCATAAGGGACACTGGCACTCTCGGAATATTTTACTTACATCACTTAAACGACAAGAAAGTTACATCTTCATTTTGATGTGTTCTGCACACAACCAGAGAAGACAAACCAGCCAGTGTCACTAGTGATTTTACACAGATTCAAGTCCCCAGGACTCATCTAAGTGACATCACTTTCCCTGCTATGACTAGTGAGTGTAATTCATGGGAATTACACCAACTCAGCTGACAAGGTATTTCCTGCTATGTCCAGACTGCAATTCAACAGAATGGAGATGATGTAAAAGGAATAAATCTCAGCACATAAAGTAGCACAGCCACTGGAGATGTGGCTGTCACACACGACCCAGAGCTTCCAGTGCTTTGGTTAAGCAAAATGTACACCACCATTGCCTTTAAAGACAAACTGCTTTTCCTCTTGATTCTTGTAAACCTTAAGTTTGCTACAAGTCTGTACAAATTTGTTACAAACTCTGGGATTAAAGTTGATTTACTGATGTTCTTTTGCATATCTACCACTTCAAGCTAGCAAAGATGGCCTTTCGTTAGTACAGAGACATCAGATGCATCTCTGTCATTGCACATGCAGCAAGAACAGCTAGATCCTGCAGTGTTTCCCCTTCTTCCCAAGTGCAGAAACAGTTCAAGCTGTGAAGAAGATACTAACAACAGGGCTCCTGGGAAGGTGTAGGATCTTTATGGAGTATCAATACATGCTAGTTCATGTATTAACACAAATAAACTGAACTTAACTTGAGTTTTGGTATTCAACTCTAGATCATGCAGTTTATTAGCAGAGATCCCTGTACTCAAGCACTAAGAACCATTGTATTTGCCCACTGGAAAAGCAACGCTAACATAGAAAAAAGCAGTGAGTTTGAACATTCTAATCATACTGCCAGGAGAATAAAAGCAGTATATTTCAGATTTGCTCAACTCCCTCCCTTCCCAAATACCTGAGGAGGCAGATAACATTCTGTATGGGGTGTCCATTCAAATATACCTTGAAGGGAAGCTTTTTATATGAGACTTTGCACAAAAGTGTCTTGAAGCACACAGCTTGGACATGACAAAAAAGCCTCTTAAAATTCATGGCAAAGACACCTAACATGGAATTTTAAAAGGTCATGTAAAAAGCCAGCAGCATGTTTCAGGTGAAGAACACATGAAACTTCATATGAAGTTAGAAGACAGATCCACAATTCTGAGCCACCACAGACCTTGGCATGTCACACTTGGCACTTCACTAGGGAAGACGCATATATAGATGTAAAGCCACAGAAGAGATGGGATGAGTGCATTTCCTGACATCTGCCAACACACTTACTGCTGCTGACCTGAGCTCCTCTTCAAGGATTATTTGCTCATCAGAACACAAGAGAGGGTGGGGGGAAACTCATGGAAAGAAATCAATCAATTCACCCATGCAAGTCAAAAGCAGCCATCTGCTCTGATCAAAAGCAACTATGATAACCATGACCGCAGACTGACAGCAAGAGAAATTTTGACACAGCATGAGTGCTTTGTAGGAGTTTCTGCCCCATCTTACTGGATAAACCTTGGCTCTGTTCAGGTGTGCTGCAAAGCCCTCCATTTACACCAGTTTCAAGAAGAGAGAAGCAATGAGCAAGAGGTGTATGGGTGAAAAGGTGAGCAGCAACAGCAACCTACCAAATACATATACTGTTTCCTTGCTTGGGAAGAGACCCTTCCTTGTCTGATAGATGCTTAAGTTGAGTCAAAGGCACCCACACCAAGCAGAGTGTTTAAACACAGATCAAGGTCAGGAAACCAACTGGATTACAACACAGATAATTCATTCAGATCACCCAGTGACAATTCACTACAAAAAAGCATACTGCCCATATCCAAACTGTGCTTTGTAAGATTGTGACATCTTTATACCCAACAGAACACTGGGTAGAGTGTGGAGTATGTTGTGTGATTTGTGATTGAGCTAAATCACGAATCTTTGAGTGGATCTTATGTTTACTAACAAAATGTTTGGGAAGGTTTCTCAGTTCTAGGAACCCACACTGGTTCCTCTCTGGCTGTTATTTTTGCATGCATCCAAGTTTAAAATTGAGTGCTGGAAGCTGTTGCTGCCTCAGCCATCTGTCTCCTATTCAGTACACAGGAAACAGAATGTAACACAGGGGTCCAAGTGCCTAAACTGCAGCTTTGTCTTCTACTTAAAGTGGTACCTGGCCAAGAACCATATGCTGCCAAGACCAGGATGATTCACAAGAGTAAAAAGCCTCATCATGATGTTCCCCTAACGCTGCCCACCTCAAAGCAGGACATGAGGGGGCAAAGATTTATCAGATGCCATCCCCATAATCACACCAACAGTCTAGATGCTAGACCTTTTCCTCCACTGCTCACAGACTTCTTTGCTTTCCACATCCACTGAGCTAGTCTCTGGAAAAAGAGACTGTCTCTTGGGCAGTGATCATGGATGCTATGCACACTGGCACAGTAAGTCAACACATAAGAGTCTACACAGGAGTTTCATCAGACACACTAATAGCCACAGTAGGTTTAAGTAGTTCACCATGTCTCAAGACAGCAGAAATGGCCAAGATCTGATCACAGGGCTCAGAATGCAGATGAGGCTGTGCTCACAGAACACCTTTTGCAAATAAGTTAGGTGCTTGTCCTCTGAAAAATCACACCTTTTCCTGTATGAAGCATGTTTACTGGCAGGCAGCACTATGGAAATAAACCCTCTGCTCTGTGACACCAACTATCATAACATTTGAAGCACACTAGAAGCTCAGTTGCACCAGTTCAGTTTGAAGCAGGGACAGGTGCATAAATAAGAAGCTCATCTTAACTGTGGAAACTTTACAGCTGAGCATCAGACACCAAGTGATGACAGGAATGTGCCTCCTTCTGATGCAGAGCCACAAACTGTGGATGTCAAGCCAGAGTAAAGACAGAGAATGAAAAGCTATTGAGTGATAGGAAGTTATTTCTCAAGTACTAAACCTCCGGAGCTGAATCCAGTTTGGCAGAAACCCGTAATCCACATTTACTGCCCCACTGAGCTGTCAGTAACACACGCAGAGTGAAGAGCTCAGCTTTGACAGAATAGGTAGGCTCAGCAGCTCACCACCACCCTCTTGTGGGCACCGAGCTGGCGACGAGAAATAAAAACGAGAGCAAAGCTCATCACGGCTTCAATTAACTACTTAAAACAGATGCTCACACGTTCCTAATTCCACTGACCTCTTCTGAAAGCATAGTAGAAGGGAACACATGTAAACACAGCTGCTAAAACCCAAGCTAATAAGCAGTAGCAAGCAAACATCTAATTAGAAAGCCGGAGTAGAAACTCTCACGAGATGACAGGCTTTTGCTTCTCCTGGCTTGTCACTAGCCATGTCAATCGTTCCCAGACAAAGCCAAGAGAGGTCACTCTTCATCCTGCAGCTCGCATTTGCAGAGCTTGTTCCCCATGACATCATAAGAATAGAGAACACATTTCTTCCTCTTCCTGGGCAAAACAGAGAGCATCAGCCTAGCTCAACCATGCAAACTGCAACCTGGACTCCCACTGCTCTTCACCAGAGAAGATGAAGCCCTTGCATTTCTCTCAAAGATCCAATATCAACACTAAAGAAATAAGTGCCAGAGGAAATAAACACCAATTTGACAGAAAACAGGCTCAGCTGAAAGACAGAGAAGGACTTTGCAAGCAGCATCAAAACCTGCTGCACAATTACATGTCTCAAAACAAGTGTATCAGAAGCTGGTATTTGTGCCATTACCACATGGTAGCAGCACAGACGATATCTTAAATCAGTTCTATTCCATACTCTGTATGGCATTTACCCACAAACTCACCTAGAGACCTATTACAGGAATCAGAGTACAAAAAGACACTAGAAACAGACTGATTTGTTTCATAGAGCCCAAGCAAAGCAGCTTTAGAAGGGAATTACACAGCAGTGGCAGAAAAACCTCTCAGAAGCAACAACTCCTGGGATAGCCCAAGAGGCCTGAACACTTAGGGATCTAAACAGGACACACAGCAAGCAGGTGTCTGGCAGGAACAGAGGGGGTTCGCACTGTTAGTTTGGTTTAACAGACATCAATCAGCAGTTAAGGTCTCTGGAAACTGCTTTATCCCACTTCAGACAATCCTATCCAAATACCTTCAAACCTCCTGTGGCTGTCATAGTCCTCGGAGCAGGGGATCTCGATGAACTTGTCCTGCAGGTTCTCTCGGCGATGGGCCAGCACCTCAGTGACCCCATCCTCAGCACCCAGGTACCTCCAGCTCAGGAGGGCACCAATGGCAGCAGTGGTGAGGAGAAGCGCTGCCCTCAGCCACCTCCACCGCGACTCCTGCTGGCCTCGGCTCCTCTTGGCACTGGGGAGGGAGACAGGGAGAGCGCCACGTAAGCAACAGACCCACTCCAGAGCCTGTGATGGACCACTCCAGCCGCCCAGTACCAGGAAGACCCCTGTATTCAGCACTGGAGAGGCCACACCTTGAATAACGTCTTCAGTTCTGGGCCCCTCACTGCAAGAGAGACATTGAGGTGCTGGAGCGGGGCCAGAGAAGGGCACCGGAGCTGGTGCAGGGCCTGGAGCACAAGTGTGATGAGGAAGGGCTGAGGGACCTGCCAGGTCTTAGTCTGGAGAAGAGAAGGCTCAGGGGGGACCTTATCGCTCTCTGCAACTGCCTGACAGGAGGATGGAGCCAGGAGGGGGCTGGTCTCTGCTCCCAAGGAACAACGGATCGGACAAGAGGAAACGGCCTCAAGCTGCCCCAGGGCAGGTTTAGATGGAGCTGAGGAACAATTCCTTGCCCAGAGGGTGCTCAGGCATTGGAACAGGCTGCCCAGGGCAGTGCTGGAGTCACCGTCCCTGCAAGTGTTCACAGCCCGTGTAGCCGAGGCCTCAGTGCCAGGGGTTAGTGGTGGCCTTGGCAGTGCTGGGGAGCGGTTGGACAGGATGAGCTCAAAGGCCTTCCCCAACCCGGCTGACACCAGGATTCCATGGAAGGGGAGGGCTGGCACCGTCTGACGGGCACCTTGCGCACACACCGACATTCGCAGCCACCCGTAGACTTTCTCTCTCCTTCGCGCCCAGAG
>NW_009917556.1:28770-37841 GCF_000696875.1 Nestor notabilis | reverse complement strand
GGCTGCAGGCTGTGCTCTTCCCCGGGTGGCCCTCCCCGAGCGCCCTGATGTTCCTAACGCTGCTCTGTGTCGCCTTGCTGGGTGAGCCGCTGGGGGTGGGCTGCGTCCCACGTCTGCTCCCCATTCCCTGTGCCCCCCTACCCCCATTTACCTTGTCAGTCCTGTCCTTTATTTCCTCCCCATGCTTGCCTCTTTCCTCCAGAGCAGCTGGTTATTTACCAGGTTGGCGTCATCCCCAGCCAGTACTATGAGGTTTTAGGGAACAAGGACTTCTCCGGTTTCAATACACTGACAGCCGTTGCCCTGACGCTGATCGTAGTAAACTCCATGGTAAGACAGATGAGAGCCTTCCATGTTTTGGGAGGGGAGGGGAAAGCTGCTTGCGGCTCTTAGCTTGATCCTGGTGATTAAGGATCTAGATCTGTCCCAATAGGTAGCTGTCTGTGGGACAGATCACTCTAGTACAAGTTGTTGGGTTTTATTTAATTTTGGGAAATGCTTGTTCTTCTCACTCATCTCTTCCCATCTGTCCCCTTGCCCTCATTCCAGCTAAAAAGCTTCAACCAGTTTATCTGCAACATGATGTATGTGAGCTGGAGAAAATCACTCACTGAATACCTCCACAGCTGCTACTTCCAAGGCCAGGTCTACTACAGCCTGCACATGCTGCAGGAGGACATCGATAACCCGTAGGCTTCCTGCAGTTTCTTTCAACCTCTTGCTTGGCTTCGCCTGGGCTGCTTCGCACCTTTTCCTGACTTCCCTGTGTCTCTGGGTAGGGGCTTGAGCCCTACAAGCTTTTGCCATATGGGCACAAATACAGTCTTCTGCCCTGGGTGGGAGGTGGTACCTGTTGCGGTGAACTCCCATGACTGCTGGTCATGATGGGTTTAGGGGTAGGATGTTCTGTTGCAAGGAAAATGGAGGCCCAGCAGAACAGGGATCTAGT
The DNA here is from genome assembly GCF_000696875.1 of Nestor notabilis. Taxonomy (NCBI): domain Eukaryota; kingdom Metazoa; phylum Chordata; class Aves; order Psittaciformes; family Psittacidae; genus Nestor; species Nestor notabilis. Next base: position 36,892 of record NW_009917556.1, on the reverse strand, counting down.
GCTGCTATAAAACATGCTGTCTGGAAAGTCAACCCTTGACACTCAGTGACGTTGCAAAGGGCCTGGCTGGAGCTGGAGAGCACTGCCTCACTGCCTTCACGCAGTCAGCGCATTAGGACAGCCCCTGTTTTTCTGTTTGAACTTCAACCACCAGAATCTGCAGCTGAACACAGTTTTGCCTTGTTGGGTTTTTTGTGGTTCGGATATAACCCATGGGAGCCATGTCCAGGACAAGCTTTGTTTTGCACTGTATGAGGGCTGCATTTCCCCTTTCCTGTTCCTAGGGAGGAAATGTCAAGGCTGACTTGAAATATGCGAGGAGGAGCATTCAGTTCCTCCTTGCTTATCCCAGCCCACCCTGCCAACCCCTTCCAGTTTGCTCTGTGCACTGTCCTGCTTACTGCAGAGCTGCCGATCTACAGGGGCTGTGCAACAAAGGTCGAACGCCTCCCTTCCTCATGACTGCTCGCTTACGCTGGCCTTCCAGCCTGTCCTTGCATGCAGGATGCTGCTGTCGTGATTATGCTCTCTGAAGAGTTAAAGATTTTACATTAGATGACATGTGAGAAGTGCAGGCTTTTCCCCCGCCCCCGCCTCCAGGGTTTAGTTATTAAATACTTGCTGAAAAACTAGAAACCAGGAAATAACCTTTTCCCAACTGTGTGGCTTTATACAGTTGTTTTGAGACCCTAAGCTCTCCTCTCCTGGAGGAGACACCTCTGGTCTAGTTGCTGCACTGGTGCCATCTCCCACATTGGTGGCACCAGAGGAGACTAAGTCCAGGCTCCCTGTGAGAAATGGCTGATATTGCAGGAACTGTTGCTAATAGTGGTGACCTCGAGGAATTGAAGCAGCCTCTGTGCTTCTGCTGCCCGGTGCTAGGAGACAACCCGAGTAAGAGCAACCAGCTGTGCACAGGGAGAGCAGCAGGCAAGGAGACGGCTTGGCTTGGGTCAGACAACCATACTGCCAGATGTGAAATCACAGCTTGATGATGATGATGCACTTTATAGCTGCTGCTGGGGTTACTCCCACCCTCGTTAAAAGTTAGTTTCTGATAGTGTTTTGCAGTGGTGTGGAGTTGCAGGGAGAGGTTAGAAAGCCATCCGTGTTACCAAGGAATGTAGTGCTTCCCAGGCAGTGTAGCACATTAGCCATGGCCTGTCCTTCCCTTTGAGAAGGGCAGAAGGGAAGGACAGAGGCCCCTCACCCCATGAGACTATCCTGCTCAGGTTTATTTTTAACCGGGGAATGTGTTCACATTGTGCAGTGAAATGCATGAGATAACTGGGTCAGTCTGACCCAGAACCAGCTGTCCTGATCTTAGCAGACCAAACATGTGGGATTGCTGTGGAGTATTTTTCATTACTACCTTGCTTCTGCTCAAACATCCAATTTTATTGTTTAATTCTCTATCTTGCTACAAAAATTCTCGTTATCTTGCAATTCCTTGATAAGATTGTTTTCCCTGGACAGGGTACTTAGTGAACTAGAGCAACAGTGATCTCCTGTTACACAGTGCAAATCAAACTGAGTGTTAGATGCATGGTGTCATCACTCTAGAAGGATTGAAGTCTGGTTTTCAAGTGGCATACAAACACTTGTGGCTCCTAGCAGGGCACTTGAGTTGATGTTTATGTGTTACTACATGTTGCTTAACAGGCCATACAAAACAATATCATGCTATGAGTCCGTAGCACAACTTAAGTTATAACTTTATGGGAGCAATTACAGTCTGAAGAAAAGGAAAAATGGTGACTCTAAGGTCAGTCAGGGTGAGAGCTGCCCCAAAGTTAAGTCCATTGGTGCTCCAGGACTGCAAAAGAGTTGAGCAATTAATGTCCTTGTAGTTGCGTCTGCACCGATGGCTAAGCAGGAGTCCAGCTTTGCTCTTCATGCTGGACTCTAGCATTCACAATCATGGCCTTTCCACCTGTGCTTAGCACATGAGACTGAAGCCCTCATAAACGTGCTCTGGACAGATGAGATGCCGAGGGAATAAATGCTGAAGTTACCCCAAGCACAACTCCTGTTCAGCGGTGGGACAGATAGGACTTGAGAGTCTGTTACCGAGGTGCAGGGCTCGAGGAGGCTTGGCATGCTGCTGTCTGCTCTTGTGGGATGGGGGTGGGTGGAAGCTTCCTCGCAGCAAAGAGACCATAGGGCACTGCATGCAGTGTAAAGGGGCCAGCTACTGTGGAAGGCGGATTTGATGGAAGCGTTTGCAGATACCCAACAACTGGTGAAGGCCTGGTCCATGCCCTAGCCAGTCCTGGTAGCTTGAGTGCCTGAGGTGCACCAGTCCTGCAGGAGTTTTTGGTAGTACAGGGGTGGGTTCAGGAGAGGAGTAGGGGACAAGGATACAGAAATCTTTAGCACAGAGTTGGACAATGTTGTTGAAAGTGGACCAAGGAGTTAATACAAGGAAAAGGGTGAAAATTAACAGCAGGAGCTGTTCTTCCTGGGTGGCAGGAAGGTCCTTGTGTGAGTCCTACTGGGCCACGGAAATTGTCTTCTATTGGGGAACAGGAGTCACAGCTGCAGGTCCCTCCCAGGAGGGTTGTTCACCTGCATGTCCTAAGTTCAGGCAGTGAAACAGCCTGGCTCGTGTCCTGTTAGGGAGTTAGTACTGGTTCTTGCTTCTGGACCTTAACAGTGTCAGTGGCTCTTTGTGTTGATCAGGGATCAGCGCATCAGCCAGGATGTGGAGAGGTTCTGCAGGCAGCTCAGCTCCATGGCCAGCAAGCTCATCATCTCACCCTTCACGCTGGCCTACTACACGTACCAGTGCTTCCACAGGTAAGGACCCATCCTTGCCTTGCTTTCACACCTCTTTCCTACATTCTTTTTTGAAGCCTGGCACCCATATTACAACTCCCCAGGCAGATACTTTTACATGTGGGTGAATGATGTCTGCACTCCAAAGGGAATTCTGCCTCGGGGATGCTGGGGTGTGCAGTGCTGGCCCCCAAACCTCTGTGAAAGCCAGGAGATGTGACATTCGACTGCTTGTGCCTAAGGGTGCTGGGGTGTCCTTTTGCTTGGATTATTAGCTGACCTCTCTTTCTCCTCTGTAGCACAGGCTGGCTGGGCCCAGTGAGCATCTTTGGGTATTTCATCACTGGGACAATTGTCAACAAGATATTGATGAGCCCAATTGTAGCTAAACTTGTGCAGCAGGAAAAACTGGAAGGGGATTTCAGGTGAGTCCCAGCAGAGCAGCATTTTCACTGCCTCTTGGCAGCTCCTGTGAAAGGTGCATTTTTGTCCCCATTCGGTGCTATGCAAGCAGCTACTTCTCTTGTCCATGACTTTCCACACTCTCAAAGAAACCTACCTGCACAGTGCTGCCCCAAAGTCTGTGTACTGAGCTCTCATCCCCACCTTTCACTGCCCTGTGTCATGGCAGGCATTGCCCTTGCTTCAGTCTCCAGGCTGCTTGCCTGGTCATTGCTGTCAACTCTGCTAAGGCATTAGATGTGTTGAAAAAAACTGAACATGGCGCTTCCTTGGGTGCAGGTGAGCTGCATCTGCTGACAGAAATCGGGTTTCTGCTTCACCACCACCTTCTTGAAGTGCCCAAAACAGCAGTTTTTCCGTATGCTGTGTAACTCATCTCCTTCCCTTCCTCTACAGGGTTGTCTCTGTGTGTGGTAGGGGCTTTACAGATTTCCCTGGGGCGCAGGGCATCCAGGGACAGCAGCAGAAGCTGGTATGGCACAGGGAGCCCAGACTAGAGCAGTTGGTTGTGATGATTCTGTATGGTGGAGATGCTGGGCTAGCAAACAGGAGGCCTAAGCACTGAGAAGGTGTGCACAGAAAGTGGATACAAACAAATGTGCAAGTGAGCTGGCCCAGAATGATGTTACCTTGTGCTAAATCCTCTGGTGCTTTTTGGGCCTATTGATATGTCTGTTAAGAGATGCCTCAGATCAGTGCTCTGACAGATGCAAGATGAGTTTCCTCTAGCAAGGATATTGGCTGTGTAATTCACTGGGCATTTGTGCACAATTGTGATGATCTTTCGTTTGGGTTTGTCCAGGTTCAAGCACATGCAGATTCGTGTCAATGCAGAACCAGCTGCTTTCTACAGGTCAGTAGCATTCATTTCTTTACGTCCAAGTAAGGATCCTCCCAGCTTGGGACATCCTTTTTGTATTCATGTATCCCAGAGGAGTCCAAGTCCTGTTGCTGCAGCCAGAGCTTTTTGTCCCCTCCATCCTGCTGTAGTCATGCAGTCCTGACAATCTGTTTTCCTTTGTATTCTGCTCATCATCTGCAGAAATACTCCACAGCAGCTGGAGACAATTATTTTTTTCTCTGCCTCCCTTCTAACATCCACAGAAGCCTGACACAGGTTCGGTGCGGGCTTAGAGACAGACTGTTGCTGATATTTTGCCAGGTCCTTACCTGGAAGATTGCTTGAGGTCTCATTGCACCATGTCAGGATGTTCCCCTGGGGACTTGTTACAGGTTGCTTCTGGCCTCATCCTGCTGCTGCTGACGTGTGTGTCTCTGTGGGTATGCTAGCTGTTGCCTGGCATCCTTACCTCTGCTGCGCCTCTAGGTCAGTCTGTGCCCTGATCCTTCCAACATTGTACTGCTACTCTCTGATTTGCTTCTTACCATCTATCCCAGAGCAGAGTACACAGTCAGGAGCATGGCGACACATCCCCTCTTAGTGATGCCCTGCAGTCTGTTGAGCTGCTGCTTGGAGCTAATTTTAAGGTGTTTCACAAAAATGGCTAGAACCCAGGAAAAGGGCCACAATTTTACTGTAGCTTGTGTTGTGCTGCATGGTCAGTGGCAGGATGTTGTTGTGCCTCTGTTGTCATGTATGTGCCTTTGCCCTGCACGTTGTGAAACCACGCTTCTTCTTAAGCAAACAACAGCTGTCCAGTCTCTGGTCTTCCCTGCCTGTGATCACTATTTGGCTCCTTCATGCTGTAATGACTGAGCATTTTGAGTGTTGTGGTGCTGTCCCCAAAGTGATTTGATTCAACATCACTGATTTCATAAAGATTTATATTGACAGGCATGAAACTCTGATTTAAATAACTGAAATCAATCTTGGTTTGCATTGGCAAGTTTGAGTTATTTCTTTGTGGACTGGTTGATTCTTATTGGTTGATGATATTTGTTTCTTAATGGAGCAGGTACTCTAATTACATGCCCTTGTTTAAGCTGCAATACTTTTCCTCACAATTTTGAAGTTTTTTATTCCATTACAAAGTAGAAAATGGAAAATGAATTATTATAGCAGAAAATGGAGTGTCTTGCTTCAGTACAGTTCATTAGTAGAAAAGCTTCACTTGAGGGGAAACTAAAAATTAATTGAATTGCAAAAAACCAGTAATTTTCATGGTTGACTCATAATGAAAATAAAGGAATTCACAATAAAAGGTTGTATTCCTAGAATCCTGCAAGAGGAGGAGCACGTGGTGTGTGACTGATTTTCATTGCCGAACTTCTTTAGCTTATATCAGATGTTAGATCTTGTCCTCTTGCCTCTCCCTGGCCATGGTTTTGGTAAAGGAAGAAACAAAACTGAGCATGAATGGCAGGAAAAGCCAAATCAATACAGCAATGTCTCCTCATCAGCAAAAGAAGTCATATCTCTGGTCTCTGGTGCCTTCCTTGCCTTTAACTCATGTCCAAGGCTTTGTCCTTTCCAAATACTCAGCAGCAAAGATAGCAGCTTAGTAGTGAGATGGGTTACAGGGCAGTAATGTCACACTGAATTCTAACTGGGTGTATTTTTGAGAATGAATATTTATTTTTCTAAGAACTGAGAATCTTTAGAACTGAGACTCCTCAAAACTCTTGATTTGTGGTTTGTTTGTGCAGCTCCTGGCTCTATCTTCTCGGGCTTCAGTGACTTCCGTGTTGTGTGCACTGTGGTGGGGTGTGTGCTGGGCACAAGCGTGTGTTGGATAGCAGGGGCAATAGGTGCCATGGCAGGTGGGGGTCTGGAGTGAGGCATGGAGTGCCCTGTGCATTTTGCCACCTGAGGGCAGCCCAGCCCTTGCAAAGGAGTAGAAGGTGCTGCCACGCTTGCTGAAGGTTCTGTTTTAGAGCCCAGATGAGCCTCCTTGCTACTGGCTCAGCCTGGCCGTGGGAGCAGTACCAGACCCTTTCAAAGCCTCGGTCCTAAAGCCAGTGCTTTGACCTCATTGTGGTGCTCCCAGGATGTCTGTGACATGTTGCAATCTTATTTTACAGGGCCGGGCGAGTGGAGCATATGCGCATGGACCGAAGGCTGCAGAGCCTGCTGCAGACACAGAGGGAGCTGATAGGCAAGGAGCTCTGGCTATACAGTGAGTGGGGAGTTTAGGGAGTGAAGTGCAGCTTGTGGTAGCTCCACTGTGGTAGCCCACAGGCTTGGGAACCTACTGCTAGAGCAGCAGTGCTGGCTTTCACTCTCCTTCGTCTTGCTGATGCATTAAAGCCCTGAGGGTGAACAGAGAGTGCCTCCTGCAGCCCTGCATGAGAATCCTGTTGTGAAAAAACTTTTTAGGGAGCACAGCTGTGGAGGACCCAGCTAAATCAGAGAATGCAAGCCCCAGAAGTGGAATCTGTGCTCTTTGTGGGGCAGGTGTTCAGTGGCCAAGGAAGAGAGGGAAAGTCTTGAGCCTCAAGGAAGGAAGGAAGGAGAAAACTGTGGTTGGGAGCTGTGGAAAATTCTTTTCTATAGAGCCAATTGCTTGAGCACCACTGTTCCCTGAAAATCTCTTTTCTCCCATTGTCACTGGGTCCAGGTTTGGGTGTTAAATGACCACTGTAAAGATGGCTCTTCCTTGTCTCACTAGCATAGTGAGCTTCTGAGCAGTGTAAGGGAGGGAGAGCCCTGAACACAGGTGTCTCTACCCTCTAAAAGCTTGGGATATTAAGTTTTTCTGCCTGTCCAGTGCTGCAAGACAGACTTCATAACCAACCATTTCCTTTCTGCCTTCCGTCCTGTTTCTTGTGAGTCATTCAGGCCCCCGAAGAGTAGAAGCAAGCAGGCAAAGTGTTTTTTGCCCTGTGGTGGTTCTTGAGCTGTGAGTCTGGATGATGTTTCTCTGCTGAGGGGCCTGCCCCCAAGTGCTCTTTGTTTGGCAAATGGATTTTCATCCTGGTGCTTGTGCTGTCCTGTGAAGTGGGTGGTTCTGCTCTGGTGCATCATGAAGGGCTGAGGCAAGATCGCAAGTCTTCCTCTGACCGGGCTCATGGGCGGCACTTAAGCCTGGCTGGGACAGAGGTTGCCACCCTAACTCACTCTTTTTTCCTCAATGTGCTCTGCCTAGTTGGAATCAACACCTTTGACTACCTGGGCAGCATCCTGAGCTATGTGGCCATTGCCATTCCAATCTTTTCTGGGGTCTACGGTGACCTGAGTCCATCAGAGCTCAGTGCCCTTGTCAGTAAGGTAAGCTAAGGGTGATCTTCTAGACCCCATTATAGAGGGTGAGTGGGCACTGAGGATAGAAGTTTCATGTGGGGCTAGTGGCATTGGGGCTGCATAATCTGCAGCAGCTGACCTTCATGTTAGACCATCCCTGCCCATAGTGGCATGGAAATGGGAGCTTGGAGTCAGCTGGTGTATGATCAGCCTGGGAGTGAGAGCTGTCAAGGATACATCTGCATCAGTGTTTTCTAGCTGTTAGACACAGACCTCTGTGTCTAAAAAAAAAAAAAAAAGGGAGGTCGTAAAGCCTCTGTCTTTAGTGTTGTGGGTGGGAATTGGGTCCATGCAGTACTGTGGGTCTGGGTTATGCCCTGGGCTGCTGCCCGTGGTGAGCCTGGCCACCTGCAAGACTGAGCTAGCTTGTGTTCACTTTCCTGACCTGACTCATTCCCAGATTCTCAAACCTGGCTTATGATAGAGAATGCAGAGCTAAAAATAGCTAAGTGGGCAAAGCAGGCTGAGACATCCTGCTCTGAGCCATATATGGTGCTGGGGCAGGGCTGATGGCAGGGATCAGTATGACTTAGGGCAAGCATGATGGGCCCTGGGCTGGCCAGCAGGCACTCTGCAAACACCATCCCTGGGTGAGAGGAGGTGTATCCACCTGGTAAAAACTGCTGTACTGAGCAGAGAAGCCCTGCTCCATCCAGTAACTTCTTCGCACCCACCACCCTG
>NW_009917556.1:21622-28739 GCF_000696875.1 Nestor notabilis | reverse complement strand
CTCCCATCTGCCTGCTGAGACTGCTGACATGGCCCCTTGTCTGGACTCCTTGACTGCCTCCTCGTAGCATGGAGGAAGGAGCAATACCCCAGCTCAGTGCTGACCCTTGCTCTGGCATGTGATTTCTCCCTAGAATGCCTTTGTTTCCATCTACCTCATTGGCTGCTTCAGCCAGCTCATAGATCTCTCCCGTTCCGTGACCGATGTAGCTGGCTACACACACAGGTGAGCTTCTCTGTGGGCAGGTCTCTGCAGGAAAGGGAGGTATGGGACAAGACTCTGTCCATGTTTGTGCTAAATAAATAAGAAACAGTTGCCTGTGAGCAAGCACAGACAAGTTTGGACATTGTGAGGAGGCCGTTCGAGTTGTCCCTGGCATTCATGCAACCTCTTGTTTGTCTAGGATTGGTGAACTGCAGGAGACCTTGCTGAGCCTTGGCAGAAAAAGAAGTGGTAACTGCTCAGAAGCCAAAACCAGCTGGGATTTGGACAGGTGAGTCTCCCCTCAGCAACTGGCTGGTTTGCAGCTTATGTGCCAGAATGTGTGACTGTCATGGGACAGAGGTGCCCGTTGGTGTTATATCCTGTTGTATGCATTTGGTTGGAGAAGGCAGCGCTCGCTGTGATTTATCATTCCTGGGGCACATGGGGCAGGACTGCTGTCACAAGGGCACAGGAGGCTTAAGGTGCCTGATGTTTGCTAGTCTCAGCGTGATCGCTTACCCCCAAATCTCTCCTCCTTTGTCTTGGTGGTGGCCCAGCAGCCATTCTGAGGAGGACCCGCTGCCAAGGGACACAGCTTTCCTTCTGGAGCGAGTGACGCTCTTGGTGCCATCCTCTGGCAAGCTGCTCATCAAGGACTTGAGCCTCAGGATCTCACAAGGAAACAGTGTGATGATTGTGGGGAACACTGGCACAGGGAAGACATCTCTCCTGAGGGTCCTTGGGGGACTCTGGGAGAGCACGCAGGGTAAGGACTGCTGCTTGCCGCAGCCTTCTCATTCTCAACCAGGGCTGCCCTGAGTTTGGAAGGTAGCAGTGTGGGGTTGTGAGGCCAGTGCCACCTTGTGATGGTGAATGTGTCACTGATGCATTCGAGCCACCGCTCTGTTGCATACTTTGCTCTGGGTCTTATTGCTTTGCCCTGTGCAAATATGCCTTTTTTGTGATTTCTTTGCTACTACAGGGGGGCATTGGGTAGTTGCTGGCTTGCACTGCAGGCTTGGCATGAGTGTGTCTCTGTGCAGGAAGCATCAAGATGCTGACCTGCTTTGGCCCTCAGGGAGTGGTGTTCCTGCCACAGCAGCCGTTCTTCACTGATGGAAGTCTGCGTGAGCAGGTGAGCCCAAGGGCTGCCTCTGTCTCCGGCTCTGGTCATGCCCCTGCAGAAAGGCCTGCAGGAGGGAGGGTGCCTGTGACTGCTCCTTCCCTCGTGCCAGAGTTCATACCACTGCCCTTGCATCTCTGATGGACTGTGCCCAGCTGCCTCTGACATGGCTTCTTTTGCTCTGTTGAACAGGTGATCTATCCCTTGAAGGAGATCTATCCAGTTTCAGGTATGTAGAAATTCATTAGAGCCAGCCCTGTGGTGTGTCTTCACTGTCCTGTGCCCAGTGCAGCTTTTCCCCTACTGTGCCCCATCAGGAGCAATCATCCATTTTGCTTTTGTTGCTCTCTGCTTTTCTGTGGGAGATTTACCTTAGTGAAGGTTAAGGTCAGGTCTGTGTTCCCTCCCAAAAGGGAGAGAACATGTTCTCTTGATAAGAACATACTCTCTTGGTGCAGTAGGGACAAGCTGGCCATGCTCTGCATGTTGTGCTGGACATGTAATATGTGTCGAGGCACCTTGCTGATGGAGTATATCTGATCTGTCTAGTACAACCTGCCTCTGATAGGCCATGTTACCTTCATCTCATTTTCCATCCACCTCCATCTTTCACTGTTCCTCTTTTTCAAATGATGTCCCAGGGCCTTGCATGCTGTCGAGGTCAGACTGCATGGATTCTTTGTTTCCCCTGCCCTTTTCCCAAGCCAGACCACATATGGTCTGCTGCAGCCTGCAGATGTCCACGTTTAAGTTTCTGAGTGAAGCAGTGTAACGTGCTGGTTTCAAACACTTGGGAGTCGCAGTCTTGCAGAGAGTAACTGCAGCCATCAGCCACTGTTGTGGCTCTTCACATGGCAGATGCACAGTCCTTCTGCTCAGCTTCCATAGCTGCTGACTGTTCCAGATCAAGTGTATTCTCTGCTCCACAGAGGTTTTTCCCATCCCGCATGGGTTCCTTTTGCTGGCTGTTACCTGAGCCCTGCTCCCATGACTCTACCACTTAGAGCGTACAGTGGGTAGTCAGCCATAAGAGAGCAGCTGGTGAGCAGGGCCATGGCAATTGAAGCCTGAATCCTTGTGTTCTGGCTTTGTCCATCTGTGGCCACAGACTGAGCCAAGTCCCAGGTGTATCTGTGGAGCCCAGCTACCTCCTGGCATGCTGCTGAGAGCCAGGGTAAACATTTTTGAGGGAGGTCAGTCTTTGGGAGTATTTTGTGCCACAGCTCAGGACCTGACATAGTTAAATGTTTGAGACAGCTACACTGGACTTCAGAAGACCCTTCAATCCTGCCCTCTTGCTCCGCCAACCGCTCTGTGGAGCTGTGACCCCAGCACACATTGCCTCTGCTTAATGCTTTGCTGCTTTCTCCCGTAGGATCTGCAGATGATGAGAGAATTGTGCGATTCCTGGAGCTGGCTGGGCTGGTGAGTCCTTGGGAGTGCTGCTGCCTTCTTTCCTGGTACTGCCAGCGAGGGAAGAAGGGGATGAGGTTTCATGGCAGCATAGTATGACTGTGTGCTGGACACACAGGCACATTGTCTGCAGCTGAGATAGGACTGTTCACGGGACAGGCAGAGGAGGAGGGATACGGAGCAACTTCAGCTCAAGCAGGAAAAGTGAGAATAGCAGGAAGGGGGTGGTTATGCTCAGGGCCATGGGCTGACAGAGTTGGAGTCTGTGTTCACAAGACTGCTGTGCTCTCTGCAGACTGACTTGCTGGCGAGGGCCGGAGGACTGGATGAGCAGGTGGACTGGAACTGGTAAGGGAGCTTGCCGTCCGTGTGAATTTGGGAGATCCCTTTGGGTGAGGAACCCTTCTAAGCAGATGCACATTGCTGCTGGACTTTGGAACATCTGTGTCCAGATGTGTCCTGTGGGAGGTGGGCAGTATACAGCGGCAAAGCCTTTGTGCCCCAAGCATCAATGCCAACAATCACAAGCCATGCTGCTCTGCAGGCAGCCAACTATGCACAGGGGTGCAGACCCAGTCCCAGAGTGGAGGGAGCACAGGACAACACAGGGACAGTTGCTTGCTGGGGTCTCCAGTATCAACAGCCATAAGCTCTTCAGTAAACAAGCTCTTTTTGTTGAGGGAGATTTCAAATCTCAACCCTGCTGCAGGTATGACATCCTTTCCCCAGGGGAGATGCAGAGGCTCTCGTTTGCACGGCTCTTCTACCTCCAGCCAAAATATGCAGGTGAGTGAGTGACCGCCAAAGAAAGGGAGTGGGTGTCTGTGTGCAAAGGCAGGGCTGTTGGTGTAAAGAGAAGCTGGTACACAGACAGCTCATGAAATCCTTTCTTTACTAGGAACATGCGTCATCTTGACCATTATTTTAGCAGCATAGCACACAGAGGATTCAGGGTGAAAACATTTCATGGTCTGTGTGGAGGGTGGAAAATCAAGAGGCTGTATATCAGACATTCTCTTAGGGAAGCAGTGATTCATGTTCAGGTTTCTGTGTTTTCACTTCAGGTCCAGTGGCACCTGAAGAAGCCCTCTCTCAGCACACTTACCAGTTGCACGTAAAGAAGTGTGCATGCTAGGGAGCTGCCATATCTGAAGCTTCTGAACCTCTGTAGGATTGTGGAAGCAATGTGGGAAATTCAGCTGTAATGAGTCATGAGGCCCAGGGTAGGTGTGGGTGAACAGAACTGGTGTCAGTAGCAAGTAGCCACATATAAGTAGCTCTCCCCCTGAAGCCTGTGGTATGGCTCAGTTCTGTCTGGGCAGAAGGAACCGCTGGATTGCAAACTAAAAACTCTAGAGATGATGTAAACCAAATTGAATTTATCTGCTCCAGATCTGCAGTATTTATCCTTAACTGACAGGAAGGTGCCTCAGACCATCCTGGATGCTCCAGGTAGGTCTGGGCCAGAGGGATGCACAGGCTGCTGCTCAGCCCAGCATTCCGGCACACAGCCTGCCTTGGGAAGGTTGCATTTTGGTTTTCACAGCAGTGGGGACCAGGCAGTGGCTGGTAGCTGTTGAGAGGGAGGAATGAGGTGAGCAGTGCTGTTTGGATGTTATCAAGGGCTTGTAGGGAAGGGCAGCTTTTCCAGCTGGCTGACACCAGCTGTGCCAGAGGAAACTCGGAGTCCTTAGGCTTCTCCTCAGTTGCCTTCTGCAGCTGCTCTAACCAGGAACTCTGATTAACGTGTGAAATGTTCTCTGCAGTTGCTGCTTTTTCGCCTAGGGGGAGATGACTGGTCAGGAGAGCATTTGTGGGGCTTACAACTTTTCTCTCAGTGCTAGATGAAGCCACCAGTGCCCTGACCGAAGACGTGGAGCATGAACTGTACCGTATGTGTCTTCAGCTGGGCATGACGCTGATCAGTGTGGGACACAGGGCCAGCCTGGAAAAGGTGAGACAGCACTCCACACCTGCCTGGGGTGGCAACACAGGGGAAGCAGAGGGGTCCCTGGCGAGCAGAGGGAAATGACTGAGGCTGGAGAGCCTCAGTGTGGGAGGACATGCCCTCACAGAGACATCCTTTAGTTGTTGTGTTATTGAATTGCAGTTCCACAGCTGGATTTTGAAGCTTCATGGGGAGGGAAGATGGGAACTCACTCGATGTGAGAAGATAAAGCAGCTCTCAGCTGGGGAAGGATGCTGAAAGACATGCCCTTGTCTGGCCAGCTGCAGAACCTGCACATGCGTGAGAGAGCTCTGAAAGCAGATGTGAAGCTGCTGAGCCAGCAGCTGTCAAAAAGGGATTCATCCAGTGCAAGACCACTTCTGGATTTTGATTATAGACACAGACACAAGTCTGAACTTGTGGTGTGGGGTTCTGCCAGGAGCCATCCTTCTCCCAGCCTCCTTCTCTTGCGTCCCTGCCCCTCATGGGGGAAAGGGCTGAGCTGCTAAGCTGCCTAAAGAGAAGATGCTGCCTCATGGGGCTTGTAGAAGCAATGGCCAGGGGAACCTCCGCTTGTCAAGGATGCAGTGGCACAAGGCTGGGATGCAGCTTCCTTTTCTGCCCTCTGTGCCTTGCTGGGTCCTCTGCCTCTTTGATACACAGCATTGCAGAACAGACGTGTACCTGTGGCTCAGTTGAGGGTTGTGCTCCCAGCTGTAGCCAAGGGATGCACTGTGAGGGCAGGACAATGCTGGCACAGAAAAAGGGCATGTATCTGCTCTCCTTATGACACAGGGTTACCGGACAAAGGAACATTTATGTATTAAAATCTGGGGCCTGTTTTCCAATGACTTATATGGAGAAGTGTCAGTATTTGTTAACCAGACAGCTGCATCTTTTCCTCTGAGTTTTGAATGAGATGCTTGCGTACTGGCAGTGGTCCTGGACTAGACTACTGCTGAAGAGCAGAGCAGGAGTAGGAGTAATATACTTTTCCAGGGCTGGGCATCCTGCCCTGCAGCTACCTCTGCAGCTACTGCAAGGCACAAGGGACTCCAAGGAGGGCTTTTGGTCCTCTGCTTTTAAAGGAGGAAATGGAGCTCGCCTCCTTTTACTATTCTGCCTGTGATGAATCATGTTCTCTCCCCTGCCTCCCATAGGTGTGTGGAGGCAGAGGTTTTGAGGATCTCTGTGTTGCAGAAAGGTCACTCTGAGACTGCAGTGGAGGTACCATCTCTGAGCACTTGCTGGCCTCCAGCTGCTCAGTGACATTTCTGGGTGTGGCCCCAGTTCTGGAGTAGAGGAGTCGGAGGTGGCTGCTGGCAGGCGTCTCTGTGCTCAAGGGGTCTGGGAGCAGACGGACAAATCCACTGCCCTAAACCCTGGGTAAGGTGGGTGAGAGAGACCTATTCCCAGGGCAGTGCTGAAGGTATTTGGCATTGGGATATGAAGGGCCTCGACACTGTGAAGGGTCTGTGGAAGAACAGAGCACCAGTATGAGCTCTCCTGAGCTCTGCTCCCATGCAGAAAACCAGCAGCTATACCCAACCATACCCAACCAAACAGCTCTGCAGTGACCTGCCCTGCATTTTACTTACCTGAGTCAGGTTTCCAGAAATCTCTTGTGGTCACTGTAAATGGTTCGTGCTATACCTGGCCAGGCTTGTGAGATGCAAAGGGCTCCAGAGATGTTGTTTTCCAGAAGGACATTTCCCTGTGATGGAAGTGTCAGTGAGGAGAGTCCTGTGTCCCCCAGCTCCAATGGGATAGGCTTAGTCTCTCTTAGCAGATATCTGCAAATAGCTCCATACCATGATGGGATGTAGAGACCCCCCAGGAAGGCTGGCTGTCCCTACCCAGCTTCCTCAACTTGGAAGGACATGGCAGGGAGCCCAAGCGCAGCCCATCTTGTCAGGACAGAGCAAGCTAGAAAACAACTCAACTTCTGCACTAGCTGGAAGAACAGCTTCACTGTTATTCTCTTTCCAGTCAAGAAGGTTGCCATCTAGCAGAGGTGAGTAGGAAAGATGTGCTTGCAGATCTCCACTTCTGGCACCAAGTACATGCTGCAAGTGCCTGGGGGAAAGTGGGCAGAAGGAAGGAAAGGCTGTAGCTCTCTAAGTAATCTGTAGCTGATCCAAGTATCCTGTGGCATCAAAACAAGAGAACTTTCACCTACATGACCGGATGCAAGGAGAAAAGCTGTAGGCAAGCACAATGTAGGCTCCTTCATGAGCCACCCCTGGACCTGTAGGCTCCAAACACAATAAACACTCAGGAAAACCCTGAGGTCAGCAAGGAGACCGTTGTAGGAGCACTGAGGCAGCAAGCAGAGGGACCATGAGATGCCTCAGCCCAGAGCCACTCCAGCTTGCCTGCAGGAGTTGACGCCTCCCTGTCTCAGCTGGGAGGGCACAGCCCTGCACCTG
>NW_009917556.1:16425-21591 GCF_000696875.1 Nestor notabilis | reverse complement strand
CTCCTCTGCCTGCTGACCCATGTATTCCTCAGGAGACCCTTGGCTGCAAGGCTGGAGTGTGAGGGAATGAAGCCTGCCCTGTGCAGGCAGAACTGAGTGCCATCAGGCTAGCAGCAACATGTCCAGCTTCCTCAAGCACTCTGCGTCATTTTCTTCACTTAGAGCCAGGAAAGCTCCCCAGGGGCTGGTCTCCCACTAGCCCAACACTTCTCAGCTTCTGCTTTGGCATCTGTTCTTTTCATCTCTTCCTGCAGCTCACTGTCTACAGGCTGCCATCTGGGGACTCCAGGGCCTCTACTGCTCCAGAGTGCTTGTAATGCAAACTTCCCCTGCTTGCTCTGTCTCTTTTTAACTGAGCAGTGAATTACGGCAGCAGCATGCCCATCAAACTGAGAGATCTGAGCATGCCAGGCCTGTGTTGCCGTTTCCACAACTCCTGAGTGCTCACATGGCTGCTTGCTGCTCACTTCTGCACTGCCATTCTGGGAAGGCAGCCCTGGCTCTTGCAGACCAGCCCTGATGGTCTGAAGAGCATCATGTATCATGCTGGGCACAGTTGTACATATGGCTTAGCTCACAGGAAAACCAAAGGCTTCCACACACCCCTCAGGAGATCTGGCCTCCAGCACCCACAGCTGACAAGACCCAGCTAGCCCTGAGCTTACTGTCTCATAGGGTGCATGGTCTGAGGCACTACTGGAACTTCAGTCATACACAGAACCAAACTCAAAGGTAAGGACTGTTCAGAGAGGAGGTCCTTCTTCCAGGAGTCTCCATATAATGTCTTAGGGAGTGTCCCTTGCAACCCTTCCTGCAGCCGAGTCTACCTCCACACTGTGCTCAGTGCCCTTTCATCCAGCACTGCTAGAGTTTGCTTTGGGCATGCTAAGGGTTATTGTCTTGAGAGCACTCACCAGCTTTTACAGATATCCTCAAATGCGCCCCGCCCAGAAGCACTGACTTTGATCTACCCGAGTTGGGGTAGTTACTTAGAGAAAGCAAGACAGAGGTTTTAGGAGCAATTTGGCTTCTTCTTCCTCACCCAGTAATATAAAATTACCCTTGCAAGGCTCAGCATCCCACCCAATGATTCAGTTTAGGATATGAAGTGAAAGGAAAACCAAGATGATGATAAGAGGGCTGGAGCACCTCCCGTATGAAGATAGGCTGAGAAAGTTGGGGCTGTTCAGCCTGGAGAAGAGAAGGCTGCGTGGAGACCTCATAGCAGCCTTCCAATATCTGAAGGGGGCCTGCAAGGATGCTGGGGGGGGACTCTTCATTAGGGACTGTAGTGGTAGGACAAGGGGTAATGGGTTTAAACTTAAGCAGGGGAAGTTTAGATTAGATATAAGGAAGAAGTTCTTCACAGTGAGGGTGGTGAGGCACTGGAATAGGTTGCCCAATGAAGTTGTGAATGCTCCAACCCTGGCGGTGTTCAAGGCCAGGTTGGACAAAGCCTTGGGCGACATAGTTTAGTGTGTGGTGTCCCTGCTCATGGCAGGGGGTTGGAACTAGATGATCTTAAGGTCCTTTCCAACCCTAACTATTCTATGATTCTATTCTATATGTCAGAGGAGCATGCATTTGGGATGCCATACTACCTGTAGGCAGATGTGCTCTACTGGGCTGATGCCCTAAGAGGGCTTTGCAGAGACCTTGCTCTAGATAAAGATGAGATCATGATGCAGTAAGGCAGCACATCTATTCCCTGCTCTGCCTATGAAGTACTGGCTCATGAGTGCTCTGTGGCTGGGATCCATTACCTTGTGCGTGAGAGCAGCAAACAGCAAGTAACCAGCTTGGGAACGAACCAGACCCTTGGGTTTGCCAGTACTGCCTGATGTGTAGAGAAGGAACAGCATGTCTTCACTGTCCGTGGCAGGAGGCTCACAGCATGCATCCTCGTTCATCATCTCCTGCAGGAGAGAGCAAAGCAGTTCTCTTCTGGGGTCTCACAGGCTTGCGCACCTCTATCCTGAATTTCCCTCTGAGCTCCTGTGCCACCCTGCTTCCCCCATACCATCCTCCCAGCCTCTGCACCTCCACTCCACCTGCTCACCATCCTGAACTTTTTCGCCTTGCTGAGCTGGCAAACACCCTGCTCAGGCAGAGCAGACCTGCTGAGTAAGAGGGAGCTATTTTTACACTGCTGCTGCTCTGACCAGCACAGAAGTCTTCCAGGAAACCTTTCTAGTACTAATTGCTTGCAGATGGGATGCGCAGAGGTGGGGACACCTCTGTGCAGCTGCAGGGAGCTAATAGGAAAGCACGGCAGGGTCTCATCTCTTTGGGAGCAGTCTTTGTGCTGGCAGCCTGGCCATCCTGTGTGCCACAAATAACAGCACAAGAGCAACCTCACAGCCTGCTTCCTCGGACACCAGCTGCCAGCGGTACTCACAAAGGGTGCCAGGCCTGCCAGCAGAGCTGTGTGTGACACTGCAGGGGCAGTTCAAGGCTGGGCTCACTACGTGTAAGCCCACGTCTGGGGAAAGGTGGTGGGTTCAGGTGTGTAAGCAGTGAGGGGCCCATGGCTCCAGGCTTGGGCAGATGCTGACCCAGGGGGGCATCTGTGAGCCTGAGGAAGAGCTTTGGGGCAGCAAGCCCTGACCAGCAGCCTGGCCATCATTGCAGGATACCTGCCTCTCACTGAGGAGATGGGTGCTTGGAGCCCTTGCTTGGAATACCCAGCCCAGGCAAGATGGGCCCTTGCAGGAGCTGGGGCTACGTTGCCCTGGGCTGACTGGACACAGAGCAGCTCTCCCATGCACTTTGCTCAGGTGCCCCTTCTCCCCTGCCTCATTCCTCTCCTTCTCTCTTCCAGAATACCACAAGGAAAAAGAAATTCTTCTTCCTCAGATTCCCTTGCTTCAGCCCCACTCACCTCCCTCACACATCACTCTTACTCATCCCCATGTCCATTCTCTTCCTCCGTACAGACTCCCTACTGCAGCCCCCCAATCCTTCACCATCCACGCAGCCTGGAGCAGCTCACCTGTACAAGTTAGGGTTGTCTCCATGCTAGTCTTGGGCAATGGGTCTATCCCCTTCCCAGAATTAAGGCCTATTCCCTGCTGAGTACAAGGCTGTGCTGTCTCCAGTGAGCCTGTGAAAATTCTCTTGTGGCTGCCTGCTGCAGAAGGGAATATCCCACCCCATCCCACCTCACTGCTGCTGGCTATCAGAGCTGTCCCTTTGGCTAGCTGGGCTGCGCTCTCTGCCTCCTCCCAGGCACTTCAGACTAGCTGTACCACAGGGTTGTCTGGGAGCACTCAGTGAGGCCATTGCGGAGCAGGTGGTGGTGGTTTGGCATGAATCATTGCAGCCCATCTCTTCATGCTGAGACATCCCACCACCCACTGTAGCAGAGCTAAGCTGCCTCTCTGCCTCCAAACAGCTATTTTCCTGCCTTCCTTTCCTTTAGGCCCTATATAGGTAGAGCTTTTTAATGCAGAGCTTGGAGATTTCCTTACATTCACTGACCACATTCCCCTCCCTTCCTAAGTGTACAACACAAGACCAAAAAAAGGCTCTCCCTGCAAGCAGAGCTGTTCTCAGCCAGGCCCCTCAATGGGATCAACAGCAGGAATGGGAGGATCAGCGGGTCTCCTCTTTGCTGTTCATAGTGCAACAGCACTCGTGGTGTGCAGGGCTGATAGATTTGGTGAACAGGCTGGACAACATACAGCAGACAGGCAGTATTTGATAGCAGGTGCTCTCATCCCAGACCACACACCTCGTTTTTATCAGATGCCATGATGGGTCCAGACCTCTCCTGTGCCACTTTGGAGCTCCCATTTCTCTCTGGCTATGGCATGATGTCCAACCACCTCTCAGCTTTGGCTGAATTCACCTCCTTGAACACTGATGACTGGACTCATATGCAGTATTCCGGTTCAGTTTATTCTTGTTCATATCTTTACAGAAAATGGCACATAAATCACGGATGCTGGATGACTATAAGTTGTTACAGCTCCATATCTCAAACACCTCAATACTGAATTCTTTTCTCACTGTATATACATTATTTACACACCATGGGCTATCATCTAACACGTCAAATGACCGGGGGACAAAGACAAACAGGGGCTGGATGGAGGGGTTTAACCTTTGACAGAAGAAAAACAGTAGCTCTGGGGAAAGGGTGCTCACAGATGAAAGCAGGACAGAAAGGGTCGCATGGAAGTCACTGTCCTACAGCTTTTGGGGGGCAATAGCGCCTTATTGGGATGGGGTGGGTTTGGCTGCGTGGGTCTGCATGTGCTTCTCTGGGGCTGGCTGGGAGATGTACGTACACATTACAGGGTGTGTCGGGGTGGATGTGCATGGCTGTCATTCCCTTTCACACTCAGAGGGCGAGCTGGGCAAATTTAATTCAATAAATACATTGGGCGGATGTTGTTGTCTCACCTGGGATAATGTATTCAATAAACAAATTCACCGTTCAGCCCCTCTGCAGGGGCGCAGGGCTTTGGCGTTTGGGGCAGAGGCAGACCTGGCTGTGGTGGCTCGCCCTGAGGAAGCCAGAAACGTGGGCTGGAGCCACCTTGAGGTGCTAGGTGGGACCAGGGTGTCGTGCCCATGGGCCAAGCCTGCCTCTCCCTGCCAAATGGAGGCAAAGCTCAACCACTCTAAAGCTACAACTCCTTCCCTGCAGACCCCAGCACCAGGCAGGGAGAGATGGGTGGAAGGTGCGAACCTCCCTGGATGGAGAGTCGCCATTTAATGGAAATACTGCCACGAGGTTGTCCTGCTGCAGCCTGGGCCAGAGGCAGAGGTGATGGCTGGTGGAAGGTGGTGGTCTGCCTGGGGCATGGCAGGACGGGGTGCCAGGGGAAGGGGCCCAGGCAGCACTGGGGAGAGGCATGCACCAAGGAAGGGCATGGTGGCAGGGGACAGGCTCGCCCCAACATGATGGATGGGGTCTGGGGCTGGAAGAGGAGGAGAGAGCCCTGGAGCTGGTTGCGAGGCCAGAGGGACCAGAGCCTTAGGTGTACAGTCAGGTGGCGACAAAGATGGGACACTTCCCAGTGCCCCACAGGGAAGTGGGGGGAGGTGAGGAAGGCCCAGTGGGGCAGAGGAGCGAGGGGCAGGGCTACGCTCGAGGGGAGCAGGCAGGGGGCACCCCTACCAGGCAGCCCCAAATGCAGGGACCGGGGCCCCGCTCCA
>NW_009917556.1:0-16406 GCF_000696875.1 Nestor notabilis | reverse complement strand
CAGTCTGAGGGGGAATGCGGCCCCCTGAGGACACAGTGTCTCTCAGCACTGGCTTCCACCGCCTCTTCCCCACCCCTAGATCTGCTTCTCCTCCTTCTGCGACGAGTTCAGCTTCTCCATCTGTCTCTCATCCTCTGCCGCTGCTGCCTCCTCCCCTGTCTCCGGCTTCCTGCCCAGGGCTGGGGTGTCCCCAGCGATGGTCCCCAGGACTTTGGTGCTGTGCTCCTGAGCTTTGGCCCTGAGGGCGGCAATGCTGTTTTCTCTCAGTTCCTCCTGGGAAATGGTGGTTTTGGGATCCGGGCCCCTCTCTTCCTTGTCACCCTTGTCAAGCTTGGGCAGGGCCTGGCGCTCCACCTCTGTCTTCCTCCCCGCCTCAGCTGCTGCCTCCAGAGACTTTTTGTGCATCCCTAAAAAGAATTGTTGGTATTCGGGTTTAGAAAAGCGCCTGGGCATGGGAAAGCCATCTTGAACTGAAAACAGCAAAGATAAAGAGAGGCCAGAATTAAGGAAAAGCAGAAACCCTCACTTCACGCAGCAGTTAGGGGCAGCCCAGGCAAGGCAGCTGCCTGCTGGGGTTGCCAGCAATATCCATGGCCTCGGAGCTGCCCCCAAAGGTCTGTAATTACTCTCCCCTTCATTTCTATCTGTGAACCTAAAGCTAACTTGTCCCCACATGGGAATGAAGGTCTCACACAGCAGCACAGTTGCCTGAGCTTCACTGAGGCTGGGGAGGGAGATCGCCCATGGTCCTGTATCAACCTGCTCCTCACACAGCCCACTCCTCTGCCTCTCTCAGTTTCCCACAGATAGAAGGACAAGACAGCCCGTATTCAAGATGTCAGACACTAGTTTTGTAGCAGAACCAGCCTGAAAGGTCAGAAAGAGGCAAGCAAAGAGCAAGAGGGGGGAGCTGCTACCTCCGTGTCTGCACAGAAAAACAAGGCAGAAATGCAGCTTCCCCAGGCGCAGAGAGCAGGAGGAGGCAGCACTGTGTTCCCCTTGGGACCTGGGGCAAGGAGAGTGCATCTGGGGGTCCTGGCACCCAACACGGCTTCATGGGGCAAGGGGAATCAGATCGAGATGGCCTGCCTTGGCCAAGGGTTTGAGGCCCTGCTCCAGGGCTGGGCACAAGGGATGCTCATGACATGGGAGTCAAAGGCTAACGCCAGCCTGAGCATGGAGGGCAAATTCCTGCCTGAGCCAGATCTTGCAGGTCAGGTTTCAAGACCAGCAGGGATTTGGGATGAGTGTTCAGACCTTATTGACGAGGGCTGTTGTGGGGTTGGAGGGCAGGAGAGTGGGGGGACTTCACCCCACCACCCTCCATCTTTGTTTTTGACATGGCTCCAATTTCTTCCTTGCACCCCCAGCTTTTTCTGAACCCACTCACAATCCCCCACAAAGGCGGCTGCTTTCTTACCCAGGAGCCAAGGGGCGCAGGACTCCATGATGCCATCCTTGGCAGACTTGAGGATGGACTCGGGCAGTGGGATGGAGTGACGCACCATGGCACCGTACAGCCCATACTCAGCCATCACGCTGCTCCTGCCCCAGCACTTCTCCCTCTTCCGCCATTTGGCCCGGCGGTTCTGGAACCAAACCTGGGGCAGGCAACAAGAAGGGACATTGGTTTCTGGAGGGAGAAGGTATGTCAGTCCCCTTCCTGCATGGGAACACACGCGTGCCTGTGCAGCAGGGTGAAGGCAGACTCATGTATGCTTATCCCAAAAGCACTGTGAGCTCTTCCCCCATGCAGCAGCCACTGGGTATCTCTCCCTCCCTCCCTCCCTCCCTCCCTTGCAGGTCTCATCCCTCTCTGCAGGATGTAATTTGGTATCTTTTTCTAGCGGTTTTTGGCTCTCGTGCCTGGGATTTTCTACCATTATTTACTGGGTGTCTGAGCTGCGGCGCAGGGCTGCGGGCAGTGGTGCCTGCAGGGAGGGCTGGGATGCAGTGAACGCTCAGGAGAGGCGGGAGAAGGGGAAAGCTGATCTGTGCGCTTTGCCCTGAATTCCCAGTTTGAAAAGCCCGTCGTCTTCTCAGAAAATTGGCAGAATAATCTCTGAGCTGTGACCTGGGGGGCAGCGAGCAGAGGCGGGCGGCGATGGCGGGGGGGATGCTCGCAGAAATCTATTAGCGCTCTCTCTCTGATTTCCATTCCTCTTGTCTCCCTTGCCCTCCTCCCTCCCCGGCTCCCCTCCCTCCCTGCCGAGCAGAGGCATCAGCTTTAGATGAAAAATTGCTCGAGGTCTATTCAGAAGGAGGCAAAGGAAGAGTCAGCCCCAGGGGCAGCCCAGGCCTGATTGAAAAATAAGTTAATTTCAGTTTGAATCGATGGGCCTCAGGCACTGAAATATCACGGGAAATTAAAGCAGCTGGTCCCCAGGGAACCACACCATTGACCTGCGCTAATTAATGCCACGGAGTTACCAGGCCCCTCTCGGAGAGGCAGCCCCTCCTTCCCCACGGACACCCCAAACACCTCCTCATTTAACTAATTAGACTCTCAGAAAATTGGGTGTTAATTTGTTTAGGAAATTTCTTTTTTTTTTTTTCCTTTTCTGTTTTTTTCCTCCCTGCCTTTCCCGGAAAGCACAGGGCAGAATGGGAATGGATGGCGGGGGCTCACTGGCAGATGGATGCTCGGGGTCACTCCGCAATCTTCTCCAACTTGATTGCTTGATTAGGTCGTTAGCACATTAAAAAAAAAAATTGCTTGCCGTCTGGCGCTGGGCTGATGAGTGGGACGAGGCGGGAATCGCCTGGGTAATTTATCTTTTTATACTGCAAAGAATTTGATTTCAATCTGCAGATATATGGAGGTGCCTTTGACACCTGTTTAACGTTACAGAGCTGACAGCTTAACCCTCTCTTGTCCCCACCGCCCATAGCCATGGGGGAGCTCAGGCTGCGGTGGGGAGCGCTGGAGCAGACCCCAGCTCTGCTCTGGGGACCGTGAGGCTGATGCAGTGGAGTAATGTCCGGCTGGCAAGGGAAGCTTGCAGAGGGGAACTGCCCAGCACGGAAGCCTCATGGCAACATTGCTGCAGGGCAGGTGGGTGACTTGCTAGCACTGGTGACAGCCAGCATTGGCCATTCCTGAGAGCCTGGTTGGCCTGGCCCCGCAGGGAGCTGTTTGGGGTAGATAGGGTGGTGGTCCCAGTGGCTGTGATCCCAGCTTCTCCCAGCAGAAGACACTCTGTATGTGTTAGAGGGGATTTTACAGCCAGGCTGCTGCACCACATGTCACCTCCTCTGCATGATAAACAGTCTGATTTACACTTTGATACTGCAGAGATGTAACCATGAATGGCTACCAATCCACAGGGGCCTGAGTAAGGACCTTCACGAGTGCAGAGCTTCCTCTCTCCACCTGCTCCTCCATGCCTGTGTGACACATGGGTTTGCTTGGTCGGCAGCCAGCAGGATGCTGGCACTCATCATCCTCTCACTCCAGACCACACGTTCCTCCACTCCCAGGCTCCAGAGGGCAGAGCTGGAGGGGACTGGCTCACTCCCTCTCCAACCTCAGCAAACCCCTGACCCACCAGACCAGGGCAGTAGGCCAGCTGCCCCAGACACCTCCATAATGCAAGGGGGCAGCTTGACCCACCGGGGCAAGGAGAGGGATCCTGTTCTGCCCTGGATAAACCAGTACAATTTAGGTCCCTCACCACAGAGCTTCTCTCTTGCCTCCCTTGGTTTCAGTGAGAAATTCCTGTACAACCCAAGGGCCAGCACCTGCAAATCTGCCTTGGTTTGGGGCTGCAGTGACACCTTTCCCTGTACCCAGTGTGGCTTGCAGGGCTCAGCTCTGCACAGCTACTTTTCTCACCAGTTGCCACACTTGGAACCTCAGCCAGTAACAGGTTTTTCCAAGTGGGCAGCTTTTTAACCTCTCTTCAAACCTTTTTTTATTCAGGTGCCTCTTCACTGATGCTTTTACCACTTCTCCCTTTGCCCTCCCTCCTGCCCTTTTGCCCCAAGCTTCTACCCCTACACCTCACACTCTCCTGCTCTTCTCCCTGGCCAGGTCTCAGCCTGCCCCAGTGCGGCCTACTGCCACTAAACCTGCTGCCCTGGAGCATCCCCTTTCCCATCGCAGGGCCATGCAAATGCTGGAGCCAGAGGCAGCTTTGCCAGCTGGCAGACCAGTTTTGACTAGAGCCAGTGGAAAATTCTCTATTGAAAAATGCTGATTCAATCACACAGGAGAAAATGCATCTGGCCAGTGGAAGTGTAATCAAAATTACCTATGGCTTTCTTTGGAAATCTGTATTTTAATCTTGGCCACCTAAGACATGCAAAATCTATGCTTTAAAGCCACATAGGAAAATCAGAATTACATCAACACTTCAGGAGGATAATTCTGAGATTTCCCAAACAATTTTTTTTTGTGTGTGTGTCATTCAATGGGAATTTCCTCATGTTTTTTACCAGGAAAAAGGAAAGTTTAAAATCCCAGAACTTCTAGAAGAACAGAAACTGGGAGGACTGACCATCTTGCTTTGACACCAGGAGACACTTCTTCATCTCGTGCATGAAGTCAAGTGAAACCAGTGGTACTCAATACTGAATGTTGCTAGGATCAGACGCCAGCCCAGCACCTCTGCCACAAGCCCATCCTGAGGAGCATGGAGAGAATAGCTCCGCCAGAGCCCTGGCAGCCCCCATGCCATTTCAGATCAGGAGAACGATTCCCTGTGACATTGTCGTGGTTTAAGCCCAGCCGGCAACTCAGAACCACACAGCCGCTTGCTCGCTCCCCCCCTTCTACCTCCCCCCGCTCCTGGAGGGTTGGGGAGGAGAATCAGAGGAAGGCAACTCCCACGGGTTGAGATAACAGCACTCCAGTAACTAAGGTATAATACAAACCACTACTGCTACCAGTAATAATGATAAGGGAAACAACAAGGGGAGAGGATACAATTGCTCACCACCCGCCGACCGATACCCAGCCCGACCCGAGCAGCGATCTGGGCCTTCCAGGTAACTCCCCCCAGTTTATATACTGGGCATGAAGTGCTGTGGTATGGAATACCCCTTTGGCCAGTTTGGGTCAGGTGTCCTGTCTCTGCTTCCTCCCAGCTTCCCTTCCTCCCTGGCAGAGCATGAGACTTGAGAAAGTCCTTGGTCAGAGTAAACATTACTGAGCAACAACTAAAAACATCGGTGTTATCAGCATTGTTCCCAGGCTGAAAGTCAAAAACACAGCACTGCACCAGCTGCTAAGAAGGGGAAAAATGACTGCTGTAGCTGAACCCAGGACAGGCATGTTCTCAGGATTTTGTCCCCATTCAGATGGCCCATCAGCAGCGCTTTCTTCTGGGAGAAGATCTGACTGCTTTCTTCACTTTTCTTGATGTGTTAGCAAAATTTTCCCATGCCTTGATTCTGAGTTGAATTACACAACAATTTTAGTAATTCTGGGGTATTTTTGGCTGTGTTGGTTCATCAGGCACAACTTTCAGATATGCAGCTATTTATTATTGGCACCTCACTTTTCCTGGAGATGGTTTCACCCTTACCTTTACATGTGATTTTGGTATTCTGTATCTTCTTTGGCTGCTTGTTATCTTTGCTCAGAGATATCTACACTCCACTTCCTCCAGCTCTGTAAAATTCAGTCTGCTTCAAGCAATGTTTAGGTTTGTCCACTTTTCCTCTTGCCCCTTCCCATCACATGGATTGGCTCAGCTTTGTGAAATACTTTACTGACGTGGCTGTATATGATACACCTTCCTTCTCACTTGCTTTCATCTGGTTCTCCATTGCACAGCCCAGGGTATGGTGAAAAGACTGTGTTTGTGCTTCCACACTTCATGAGCAGTGGTGAAAACCCCTGATTAATTTTAGACTGAAGCACGTCAGATGTTCGTGCAAAGCTATCAGGATCTGACGCACACAGGTGTCTTTTGGACCAATGTGCTAAATCTTAAGGTGATTTACAGCTTTTTATTGTCACACAAGCACCCTCTGTGAAACATGTGGAGCTTGTTCCAGGAACCTACCCTCAAAAAATGGACAACAGAGTAAAGAGGACAGGTTTGTCTCACTACCCACCAGACACATTAGCATCTAAAGCTCAGCTCATGCATACATGCTTGCTTTTTAGGTGCCCAAAGCCCTCTCCTGGGCTGCTCCTGAGGCTCCACAAGTGCAGCCCTGTCATTTGGCCAGAGCTGAGCAACACACACTCTAACCCCACTGGACACATCACACTGATGGTGTCCCCTCCAAGAGCAGCTACAGCCTATGAACCAAAATAGCAGCAAATGCCAGCACCGTCAGTGTCATCTCCTGGATCTTTGTTCCATATGCCTATTCTTTTGAGGCCCCCATTACCAAAATCAGCAGTATTGCAAAGCCTTATAAATGGCGGGTATTTCTAATCTTAATCATCATCTAATTCTCACCTTCAGTGCCCACTGCCTAAAGCAGTGAAAGTTGAGGCACTTTGTGCTTGACCGCAGGGTTGCAGTGCTTCAGAGTCAAGACTGGCAAGGTTATTCTTGCCAGTTTCCTCCTCTGAATCACAAATGATAACTGATACTTCTTCAGATTATGGATGATGCAGAAGAATGAACTGTAGTAGCAGGGCTCTTTCATTTTGCAAAGGGACATGAGACTCAATGTATCCTTATTATCCATATTCATCATGTTAGTTAGTTTGTTTACCTAATCAGGTCCTGAAACATTGCCTGCTAAGGAGAGAAATCTCCCTGAGGTTGGCCATGAGCCAGGATTCTGAATTAGCAAATGGCTATTTTAAGGCATTTAGGGTGTTACTGTGTATTGTTTCTGTGTTGTTTCAACCTAAAGTTTTCACTGGTTACACTAATTTTCTTGGCTGCTACTGTCCAATCCTGGGTACACAGGCAGGAGAATTGGTAGCGGCCTTTTTTGTCTTTCTAATAAAAAAGTGTTGGGGGTTTTGTTGTGTTTTTTTGTTTGTTTGGTTTTTTCCCCTGCCCAAGCATTCTTCGCCTCCTATAAGAAAAATTCCAGGCTAGATAATGGGGAATTTTTGCTTCATCAAATCTCATATACTTTAACACAGCATTTCAGCAGGGGTCTTTCAAGTGACAAGCCTTATGGAGCACAAGATGGTCCCAGCCCAAAGCAGTGCACGCTGAAATGCCCACTAGATGGCCATAAGCAAATGCGCGTCCACACATGCACGGACACCCCGCCACAGACACACCAGCACGCGCCCCATCAGCACATGTCTTTGCCAGGCTGCAGGGAGCAGCCGCACACGGCTTTTGGCAAACCAGCAACTAAAGCAAGGGGCAAAAGTCCCCCAGCAGCAACGTGGATACCATCTGCCCCACCCACGGACTAACAGGCGTACGTTCTGCGATTTCGCGCAATTCCCTGGCACAAGCCTTCGGCTTCAGAGAGCTGAACTGTCGCTCTGTATGGTCCCTGCAAAGAAGCCGTTTCTGATACTGAGTCCTTCAAGTAAGGACACAGCAGAGAAACCTTGTCCTGCCAGTCCAGGGAGTTTTCCGGACTTTTGTGATACTGCCTCGGCTAATAATCTGCTCTTATGGTCCTACCTGATGTGATGGTGCTGACAACTTTATGACCCAACATATTCATGTCTGTCCAGCACCATGCTTTCCTCCCAGGGATCCAGTCATCTTGGGCTGAAGCGTGCAGAAGCTGAATTTCTCATGCTTATCCACCAGATCTCTTAGTTTTGTGGCATTTACTGCTGTGGGAAATGTCCGGACATCTACACCAACACCCTGTAGTTGCTTATGTCCCTTTCCCCACCATGCTGCTCTGGACTGGTCCTGTCACTTCACTGTACACAACAGCAAAGCATTGGCACAGAAAAGCTCTGATTCTCAGTGCAAGCTTTTCACACTTCTGCCTGCACACTGGTTTCTCCTCTCCTGGGTTTGAAAAATGTAGTTGGACCTGCTATCCCCCTCACAGTAGAATGCTGCTTCTAAAATCATGCCCAGCAGCACACCATACCTGTTGCTTCAGCCAAAGTTGAAGCCCTTTGATGGGTCCAGCTGCAGACCAGAGAACACTTCCAACTCACCTCCACACCTGTGGCCCTGCTGCCATCTCAGCACTCAGTTCCTCGTGACAACTACACATCTCACTTTCTACCTTTTTCCTTTCCAGTACAAGACTCTACAATGAAAGACAAAATGAAAAGCTTCTCTGAAAAAATAGCAATATCCACACACTCATATGGGACAGAGATGGTGGCCTTGGCTGGGTCCAATCTGAGCATGTGAGCACTGCAAAGAACAGCCTCATATCTTCCTTGGAGCATGTTCCCATCTGCACTCACAGGTCGTTAGGCTTTATAATGAATTGCCATAGAGTGTAAGGTCTGACCAGATCCTGGGGCTTCCCCAAATCCCTCCCCTGTAGTGCTCTCGCAGGAAAACTTCCTGTCCGCAGGCTGCTGGTGGAGACTGTACCACATGTGAAAGCCTGGAAATGGTTTATGGCTGTCTTTTCAAATGTAATGTCAAAATTATTGGCACTGTTTATGGTGACATCACTTTCTATGGCTGGTGTAAAGTGAGTATGAAGTGAAATGAGAGCAGTAAAAGTTGCACATGGGCTGCATGGCTGATCACAGTACTCATCATCCCTCCTCTTACTAAACACTGGGAAAGAGCTTTCTGAGCTCACATTAGAAATAGCAATTCCCATACACAGCATGGCAAGAGCCTTCCTGATAATAGCTGGAGTCATGTGGGACCCATTCAGCTAACAGGTCCAACCAGGCATACTATGATGGTCTGTGAGACAGTACTTTTCCCTCCCAAGCAAATACATGAGTATTCATCCAAGCTTGGGTTTCCCCTAAGCTAAACTAGAACAGGGCATGCATTGAATATGGGCTTAATACAGCAAAAAGCAAAAAAAAGTGCATGCTATTACTATGCCACCAGCCCTGCAAAAGAAAAACAAATGTGCACACAATGTGCATGGTAGGTATGGTGGTTCAGCACACGCTTGATCTGTGCAATACATCTGCACTGCAAATCCATCACTGAGATGTTGACTTCACCATGGCCAGACCATAATGCCAGCTGACCAACAGCTTTGCTGGAGCTACAGCTCCATATAGGCTGCCAGATGCTGGGCCATGGCAGATAAACTCACAAATTCCTCTTTTCCTAAAATACTGATTGAAAACCAGAAAAAACATCAGGGTTGTGGGTGCAGATAGTCACAGGAAAGCTGGCAACAGTGTGCCCATCATCCTAGTCCACACAAATCCAGGGAAACATTTGTCATTGTCACAAAGGGTGATACTGCACATCCATCCCTTGGGTGCTCACAGTGCCTGGCTCCATTAATCAAGATGCTATCCTGACTGTAAAATTTCATCTTGCCTCATTTTCTCTAACATTGCTCTGCAAGTCCTCTGGCAGAGGAAACCTTAGCATAAGTCTTCATAAACATCCATATGAACTCTGTGAACATGCAGGGACACACTGTATTATCACCTTCATGTTAGAGCAAGGTGAGTCAGGACAGTCAGAGGGGAAGTGTCATATCCCTTTCATGATGCCTTTCAGTGAGCACCAAAATCAGAGCTTGGGATGCCAGTCTTCCTCAGAGGATGGGGAGTGCTGCCTGTGCTCTGGAGCTGCTTCTTGCATGCCAGAAGCAGCTGACTATTGTACTTTCCTGTAACAGTACACACAGAGCAAAGGGCAAAGGTATGCTCTGGCCTTCTCCAGAAAATAATGTCGGAGACACGGGCTGTTCACCAGCAGGAGAAGGTGTTTGCAGCACTACCTGGTGCCTGCCATTTCCCAAGGTAAGGCTCAAGCCCATCCCTGTGTGCATGGGGACAGCTTGCAAAGTCCCTCCTGAGGGCTACAGCACAGGCTCACGAGTGCATGAGAACTCTTGGTCCATTGAAGCATTAGCTGAAAGATATCTACAGAAGCTTACATATTGTGAAACATTGTGACATGTTGTAATAATTTTCCATGCATCAGCCTGGAATTGAGCACCAAAAGGAGAAAGTTGCAGTCCTTTATGATTTTCCCTTAGGGAGATAAATGGTAATGACAGTGTTTGCAGTTCCTCGCCTCATGCAATAAGAGATATCTAATCACTCAACCTCTTTCACCCGGTGAAGAAAAGCTTGAATCTGTGGAAGAAGGAGGACCACCAGAGTCAAAGAGCAGGCCAGAACAGCGGGCTGTCCCCTGACCACCACACAAAAGCTCTAGTAACTAGCAGCCAAAGTTTCAGCTCTGCCTCAGCTCAGACAGTTGGGAACCTAACAAAAACCCACTGAAAGAAAGTAGGGAGCAAACTGTGCTTCTCACAAAAGGCAGGTCCTAAACTGGACATCTCTTGCCACTCCCAGGGCAATGCCACTCAGAGCACAGAAGAACATGTAATGCTTTCTCACAGTCTCTGATGAAGTGGTCCCTGAAAGCCACCTTTGCTGTAAGATATTGCAGCAAGTTTGGTTCTCCAACTTAGTTCCTCTTTTCTGCTCCACACAAGAACATGCCAGCCTCACGCATGCAGAGATCAGGGTTATCTGTATGTCTGTTCATCTAGTCTGTTGAGGACTAGACTTCTCAACACCGCACAGATCCATGCAAAATGTGGCTAGCAGAACATCCACAAAGAAGGGCAATGAAAAGGCAGAGGAGGTTTATACTGCCACAGAAGCCAGAACTTGTTGAGTTCTATTAAAGATAAATACTATAAAGAAAAATAGATCCATTAAGAGATAGTGGGAAGAGTAAATTAACTGTGTCTCTGAAGTGCCTGTGCTACTATTGAACTGCTAAAAAAATCTCTATCCAAAGTCAGAAAAGGAGGAAAACTTTATTATAAAGGGTCATTAAAGGAAAACCTGAACACACAGCCGTTAGTTGTTCCCTCTGCCAGGCACCCTAAGGCTGGGGTGAATTAACTATTGAACCTGAGGGGCTGCCCAAATATTTTCTAAAAAAATCAGTTGTGGAAAAACTGCAGTGGTATCAGAAGAAATAAAAAGGAAGTTGAAGAAGTGAATGTAAGTGTTCCCAGCACAGGCATTTAGGATAACATTTCCAGAAAAGCGTTAAGTGATCGAAGAACCTCAGTGCTTGAGCTAACTCAGAGAAGTATTACCCTTAACCTACTGTTGTTAATAAAATAGGGGGATAAATGCCAGAAAAAGTAGTCAGAGCCTGGTATTAAGCCTGTAGAACCATTCCTCATTCCATGATGAGCCATGATGGGAAAAGTCTCTGCCAAGGCATTCCACAGCAGTGCACTACCAAATTTTTTGTTGGCTGCCTGTCTTTCCTCTTGCAGGGAGCTTAAGAGCCTCAGCACTTGAAGGTTTCTGACCCTCAGTGGTGGTGTCTCCAAACCATGAAGAGAACAAGGAAGGAGCTGTCACTGCAAAGCCCCATTTCCCTCCTAGTACTGTGGAGGAACACACCAAAATCACATTGACTCTTACATTCTGACAGCCATAAATACCTTGCTAGGAACAGACCAGAAGACAAGGACAAGCAAGTTTGGGGTTATTTGATTTTTTGTCCCATTAAGAAAATTGGTCACTGCCTGAAGCAACTCAGGGACTGAACACAGAGGGATAAAGTGGTACCTGGGCAAACAAAATATTCATAACTCTGTACCTCCATCTCTGCACTCCAAAACATCTTTTAAACTGAACCTACAGCCCCAGCTGTAGCAGGATAAATCCCACAAGCTGAGCAAGTAATGTGCACAGCCTAGCAACAAGCAGGAGAGTCCCCGCTTCATCATAAGATGAAGAGATGTTCCCAGCCCTCCATTTTCCTTCTTGTTTCCTGCCACATTTTCTTCCTCTGTCCAAAAGTATGCAGTGTTAGGCTTTCAGACAGTAGCCTCTTTGGGAAGGCTTGCCTGGGCCCCTGCTCTTGCTCATCACCCAGCCCCTCTGTTTGTAGCTCTAGGAATTAACTTGTAAATAAATTTCTAGCACATGAACTAAAAACAGGCCATAGATAAAGGGTAATGAAAACACTCCATTACAGAAAGGGCCAAATTAAACAACTCTTAATTGAAAAATGGAAATTGATATGAATTTAGATCAACTAAACAAGCATGTTATTGAAGAGGCAGCAAAGTAGATGAACTCCTCACATACCAATTAAAGACATGGAGGCAGAGATGCACCATACACCACGAGAAGCACTCATAATAATATTTTCACCAAGCCAGGAAGTTTGATTAGTTTTATTACTCTCCCTTGTATACTTCCTACATTCCTAAAAGCGTAGGGGAAGTTAATGACACTTATCTGGTATCACAGCCCTGTGGCTTGCCCCAGTGCACAGGGATTACTGGCAAAGGTAGCCAGCACTAGCTGCTCATGATTAACTACTTGCAGGGCTTGCAAAGTTCTTAAAAAAACCCCATTAAGATATTCAGATGGTTGGCTCACACAGCACCAATACTTTCAGCTTCTCCATCACCTTGGTAATCTGCCTCCAACCACCCTAATCACTCTGGTAATTTCCCTCACGATACATGATCTCCTTGAACATGCTGTATAGAGACACAGGTGGGAACCCACTGGCCCTGTGCCTCATGCTGGCCTTTCTCTCTTTTAAGTGTGAGAGTCATCCAAAGTTTTAGCAAGAAAAACAGGTCCTCACTTATTGAGTGAAATAGTGACAAGCACAAATGTATAAAAACCAACACAACCACTACTTTCTGCAGCACTAAGAAATCCCTTGGCGGCCATTCCAGGCACAGATTCAGGAAAGGTCAGCAACTGCGTGGAGCAGTCATCCCCATTCCACACTTGCACCATGGGATTAGGACTACAGTTCAACACTCTGCAGCAAACAGGAAAAGCTGGTGGAAGATGGAGAAGCCAGGGCTGCTAAAGCTGCATAAACCAAAATTTTTCCTTCACACTTTCTGTCATGTTTCTTGAGGGGACTCTGTGAGTTCACTCCTGAGCATCTCAGTTCAACACAGGTTCCTCAGGCCATTCCAAACTTTGTTCACCTCTAAATACAGACCATTTTTGCAAAGCTGATGCAAAGTAAGACTCCTGTTCTGGAAAAATACTGTTGGTACAAATGCTTCCTTCCAAATGACCAGCTGTCCTGATTCCTTCATCCCCATTCAACTCCTAAAGGGCTGCACATTGATACTGAAAGCAGCTAAAACAATACATTTTCAATTAGAGTTTTAATTGTCTTTGTTTTGGTTTTAGCCAAAATTGACCTCTTGGCTGCCTGACAAAGCTTGCTGGATACAGACAATCTCCAGTCCTCACGCATAGCACCAGTGTCTCCTCAGGGTTCCTTTTGCTTACATGAGCAGTTTTATTTGTCCCAAAATTCTTCATCCACATAATTACCATACAATCATTTAACAATAAAAACTGATGATTTTTTAGCACTTTTATTGTCTTTTTTAATTGATTAGTTCCCTTAAAAGGTGAATCTAATGTCCCTACAATGGCAGTTGGGATCTTATTTTTTTAAATACTGAACTGATTACTTGATTTGTTTGGTTGGTAGGAGAAGTACTGTAATGACAAACATACACAGTCATTTCAGTAACCCCAAATCAAATTGTTACTGAACTTTACTTTTGTAGATACTGGCATTTAAAGTTCGGAACTGTCATATATTAATAAATTCAATAGAGATAACATGTAAAATCTACACTTTACATTTCAGACTACCTGTTATGAGAAACACACTGATCTAAGTCAGTTGTCAGAATATTTGTCAGCTTGAGGCCATTTAGAATACTTTAAGTTGTCTATTAAGGATATATATCCCCACGGGAATCTACTTACCTCACCTGGTCTTTACAGAATGGCCTAGGTTTATCCTAATAGCAGCATTTCAACCCTTCTGAATATTCTTTCAAATACATTGTTTAATGTAGTCTTTTACAAGTATCTTTCCAAATGGCCACAGTGATGTCTGCTCTGACTTACACAAAGCGTCTCGCTAGGAGAACTGAATTGGTTTTCTATGTTGTCTAATGGGATGATGCTCATGTTCCTCCCTCCTACCAATACAGGAGGAAGATGCATGTAACATGAAAGAGACCTGCCTTGGGGAAAAAAAAAGTATACATGTTCATCTTCTCTTTAAACAGAGGATCTGAATTTTTTTCCTCAAATTCAATGTTCTCTCAAACCAATAACTTTCTTGGCCTCTAATGGCTATTTGTAGCGTTCTGATGAAGGTTTTACATGCAAAGAGTTGCTATATATCATTCTCTTATTTACACTCCCTGAATTTCACTTTCATAATGAATTTCATAGGTGATTTACTTTCTTTTTGACTACTACCTCCTGAGAAATAAGTCCATAAATGAAAATAAGGGCTAGATATCACTCTTAGGTATGGATCCAGTGGGAACCCACATGAAATGCTGTGAAAGCCCACAACATGTGATGATCACAACAATCTTAGAAAACACTTTCATTAATGATCTACAAGAGGGAGAGAAGAATGTTGAAAGATGGGAGAAACTACAAGCTACAATGAAAATGATACGGTTTATATGGTTTAGCGGTGGTCTTGGCAGTCCTGGGGTAATGGTTGAATTTGACAATCTTAAAGGTCTTTTCCAACCTAATTGATTCTATGATTCTAAAATACAAAATTACAGAGCTCCCTTGAGCAGTTAGAAACTCATGTAAGGCAGGGCACAAAGATTACATGAGGACCATTAAGTGATGATAGTAGATTCAAAGCAAGATTTACTTCACTGCAGAAATTCTTTCTGCAAGATACCAAGATATTTACATATTCCAAATCCCAGGAGGTTGTCCAAGTATTCAGTAAGTATCACCAGATAGCTGCCCTGCTGTCATACTCTAACATCTACCTCTTGCCAGTGTCAGATATGGTAGGGATGTTATTATGCTTGTTAGCCAAATTTCATAAAATGACATATAAAACCAGAACACTGAAGGGAAAATCCTCAGAATAAAAAAAAAAATCTGTCTGAAAAAGCTTAAAGTGACTGAATTAGATAAATAGAAATAATAAATATGGAAGCAAGTAGACTGGTGCTAACCTGAGGCTGTTTCTGCAAGGACTCAGAGGTCCTGCGGACCCCAGTGTGCAGCTGTAGGCATGTGGTCCCTTATCTCCAGGAAGTCTGACAGGCAGGATGGTCTTCACAGAAGAACAACCATATGATTAAGAGACTGGCGTGTGATTTATGAAGAATTATTTAATAAAAGATCTTCACAGCTTGCTTAAGCGATGATGAAAACCAAAAGTGACAGCCAGGAAAAGACATAGCTTAGATTTATTTAAAGAGTGTGAACATCATAACAAGGGGGAAAGAATTAGGCTCATACAAAAGGGGCTAAAGTTGACAAGGAACATGAGGTAAAATATCAAGAAGCATGCCCAAGGTTGGGAATCATCTTGTCATAGCTTGTGACACACACAAAAGAAGTATGGACAAGGAATCTTCATAGAATATGTGTTAAGGGACAATTGGGTGTTGACCCATTGAAAAGATCAGTGGTGCTCAGGACTCCTACATGGTCCTAATGCTCACTCACCCTGGCAGGGTGCTCATGCTCTCCCACAACAGATGATTCTGCTGTTTCATATTATTTACCCTTTCATGATGAACAAAATTATTACGCACAAGCACTTTGTTCTGGAATACAGATGTCATTAGCAACCCCTAATGTTCAGAACAGCCATACCACAGAGTGCTTCCGCTGCCCAAGTCTAACCTGATCTCTAGGGCAGAGAGGTCACAGTAAGGAGCACTACTAGGCTTAAAAACTCTGCAGTACAAGAAGAGTAGGCAGGTGTTCATTAGCCAGTTGCAGAATGACAAGCTGACAGAAAGTCAGTGGTAGCTATGTTTCACTTCCAAATTAGATAAAAGCACTAGAAGGATGCTCTAGATGCTGAAGCAGTACATGCAACATCCAGCTCTGCTTTTTTGTCATAATATCTCTCTCCACCTCACCCATAGTGAAGGCCCTCAGATCTGGCCAGAAAAATGGTGCCTCTGAAGTTCAGCATATACTGTACCACTAGATTAACCTCTTCCTTGAAAAGATCCTTTATATGAAATCAAAGGATCTTCTTTTCAGTCCAGCATCAGGGTGCAGGCAACACTAAACTCCTGACAGGTCTTTCGCCTCTTGACTTAATGTCCTACAGGGTCACATGTAGAGAAGCAACTGTCCATTCAGCTTACTCTCTCTACAGGCAAAACATCAGGTCCTGTTGCTCAGTACAAGATCCTAATTTAGCTTCAGATAGGGTTTCAGATGATGGGCCATTATTTGTGAGGACCATTGGAAAACCTGTTAGCATGCAGGTTATCTACAAGCTGTTAGGTCAGCAGGAGGCATAGAATCATAGAGTCATAGAACAGTTAGGATTGGAAAGGACTTT
>NW_009917555.1:0-5088 GCF_000696875.1 Nestor notabilis | reverse complement strand
AACCCAAACCAGTCTGTGGTTCTGTGAACTTTACAGCCTTTATTTTAGAACTGGAGTAGTCTTGCTGCTTTCTCTGGTTTCCTGGCTTCCAGCCGTCTCATTTATCAACTTGTTCTCTGCTGGGGTGGACACATCCAAGACAGTGAATGTTCAGTTCAGAGTCTGCTCCCTGCCTTGCTCAAAACAGCTTGTTGCATAGCTCCAAGTCCTGCTGGGTTTCTATTTGTGCTAGTTATGTGGCTACTGGATTAGCTGGAGGGTGCTCCTGTAGGGAGCTGTGAGACCTGAGCACGTGGTGGTGTTGTCACAGCTGTCAAGCCAAGCACGGTAGCTTCTGCTTGGAGACCTCCTGTTCTTGCTGGCTAAGTTGCACACCTCCTGTTATCCCTCACACAAAAGGGTGCTTCTGAGCTTTGAGCAATAGCTGTGAAGAAGCGCTTGTCAGACTGGTTCCTGTGTCTCTGCAGGCTTCGTTGGGCTAGCTACCAAGAAGACATCTGTCAACTGTCCTGTATATGAGGAGAGCTTAACCAGTTTCTTCTGGGCTGAGGTCCAGCAATCCTGCCTGTAAAACATGTCTGAGCATGTGGGTTGTACAGCTCTGAACTGGGGCTCCACCACACTCCCTCTTCCTCTGTTCTTCTGGGTCTTGGGAGCTTAGTCTGAGCTCTTGTCTACCTATGCCAGACCCAGGAAGGAGTGAGGCCCCAAGACTTTCTGAGGCCTGAAGATCTTTCATTGCTGTTGGCATCCTCACTGTGCCTGAGGAGGATTCTTGGAGTTTGACTGTGGGACTGGGTGAGGAGATGGGAGCCACTTCCAGGTGTTAGTGCTGAGGGGACTCTGGAGTTGGGACCCTTAAGGATGTGTTCCCCAGGCTGAGGCAGGTTGGTTTTACTTGGTTGCTCCTCCTGAGCTGTCAGTGCAACAAGCCCTCATCCTCCTGGAGGCAAGTGAATGGTGCCACCTTATGCCTTACTCTGTCAGTACTCAATCAAATTCCCCAGCTCACACTGTAGGGACCCATTGCCACTGGGTCTGTGTGAAGCATCCTTCTCTTAGTTAAGTCTCATCTTTTGGTGTGGTGGTGTTTAATGTAAGGATCAGTCTGTGGAAGGACTGGGCTTCCCTGCTGGGCTGGTGGGTTTATTCGCAGATGGTGTGGCAGGTGAGAGTCACAAAGAGTATAGAGGGACTGGTGGTTTCCTTGCTTTGGAAATGGTCTTGCTCTGCTTTGCATGGCAAGCATGGCTTCATCTATAGGGCAAAGACTGCCTTGTCTGCAGTGGTTGAGGGCACTCCTCTTGGCATCCCACTGATGCACATGAGTAGCCCAGGTGCCTTCCTTTTGCCTTTGGTTTGGCTTTCGGAGCAGAGACGCGATTTGGGTGGAAGAACAGGGAGGCTGCACTCAGTGTTGAGAATGGTCACAATTTCCTGGCTTGGTCCCTCCCTGCACAGCTGTGGAGCACAGAGGTTTGGACAGGAGCCCTGAGCTCTGTGGAAGAAGGTTGTCTCATGACCACTTTAATCTGGCTGAAGAACAAGCTGAGAGCAGGAAGATGGGAGCTGGCTACACCTTCCCAGCCCCTCTTTGTGTGGTACTGTGGTTATAATCATGCCATGAGCTGAACTATGGCAGATCCAGATGCAATTTCCCCACTCCTCCTGCCCTGCTTCTGTGTTGGATTTGTCCAGAAGACTGGGTGTCTGTGCTGGACATAGAGATTCCAATCCATCCCACAAAGCTGTCCCCTCTGCACCAGCTGGGTTCATGCCTCTTCTTTCTCCTGTCGCTTCTTGGTATGGGAGGAGGATCTGAGATGAGTTTTGTTCCAACCTTCACAGTTCTTCTGGGTGCTAGAGCTCTTCTGCCAGACTTTCCCTGCTACTGGGCTTTATCCTTGTTATCCTCTGTCCACACCATGCTCCAGGAAAATGGTGCTGCACCTAAGGATAATGTCAACCTTACTGGAGGCCTTTGAGTGCCTGGAATCAGGAACATCCTTGTGAGTAGGCAGGACAATGACTGGAGAGGAGCAGAAAGTCCTGTGCCCCCTGCTGAAGATGTGCTTCATTCCTTGTGCATGCCAGGAGCCTCCAAGCCCCCCTGCACCCCGTCCCCTGTCTGTGCTTTTCCTTTCACTGACTTTTGCCTCTTGCTGTTAAGTGTCCTTGTCTGAGGTGTGTGTGGTACCAGTTCTCCTCACCTTCTCCAGCCTCCCCTGCCAATCACTGACTAGCAGGGGGCTCATTTTGGCAGGGTCCTGTCTCCCCACTTCCTGCCTGTCAGTGTTGGTTCTTGCTCCCACGCGCTGCAGTGTTGTCAGTGCACTTAACTCTGACTTGGCTTTCTGTGGCCTGTTTCAGTGCGAGGAAGCAGCCTACGAGGAGCGGCGGTACCCAGCTGGGAAGTGGGCCTGTGTCACCAAGGGGGAGCCCTTGTATGAGCAGAGCATCTCCATGAGCTTCATGAAGCTCATGCGCTACATCTGCAAGGAGAACTCTGTAGGTGTGTGTAGGCAGCGGCTGGAGGGGGCTGGCAGGCTGCACAGAGGAGAGCTGCTGCCATTGACACAGCTGTCTCCCTGTGCCCATTGCCTTCCTGCCACCTTCCAGGCTGCTATCTGGGCATGACAGTCCCAGTGCTCAACGAAATCCACCTGACCAAGGAAGGGACCGAGCTGGAGCGTGAGGTTATAACTGCCTATTATATCCCGGGAGAGTTTCAGCAAAACCCCCCTGTTCCCATGGACCCTGAAATCCACATCACCGAGAGGGCACCACTCCGGGTTATAACCAGGTGACCCCACAATGGAGGCGCTTTCTCAGCTCAGCAGTGGTGTATGAACTCCCTGCGTGGCTGCTGTGGTTCCTTGGGCAGAGGGATGGGGAGCCCTGACTGAGGGAAGGGGGAACATGCTGGCTCTGTTGCTTACATTGCTGCCTTTGCTGCAGGGTTTTCTATGGGATGACCACTGAGGAGACGATTCTGCGAGAGATCAGCCTTTTCTGGGAGCTCTTGGGCTCCACAGACACTGTGCTCCAGGAAACCTACATTGTGGCTGCTTATGAAAATCCCAGTGTCCCTCAGCGTCGCAACGAGATCTGGTTCATCTGCCGAGCGGAGTGAGTCCCATCTGTGACCACAAACCATCCTGCGACCAGACCTGGTATAGATGGCAGTTCTGACCCAAAGGAGGCAAATGCATATCCTGACCCACTATTCACCCACAAAATGACAAACTGCGGGCTGGGTTTGCACTCTGCCCTGCAAGGGCCCAGCCAGGGAAAATCTTGCCTGGTCTGCACTTCTGCCCCACAGGGGCCAGCTGAGGTTGGACCTGGCACCGGGGAGAGCCTCTGCAGCAGGCTCCTGGTGGAAAGTGTGTGGTGAGGGCTCACATGAGGCAGTAACCGTGTGGGCTTCAGCAGTGTGCGAGCCTGACGTGGGCTTTAGCAATGTGTGAGCCTGAGCTGGGCTTCTCTCAGCTTTGAGCTGTGCTTGCAGAGCTGTGCCAGGCACGCCAGTGGGGCTTGTGGTTGACAGAGTCACAAGCTGGTGGTGTCTAGAAGGCAAATGACTGTACAAGGTGTGGGCTCTTTCTGGGCTCTGGCCTGCTTCCTGTGAGAATGGCTGCCTGTCTCGGACAGAGCCACTGAAAAGCTGCTCAGGGACTGTGGGGTTTAAAGGGGAAAAGACTTGCCACAAGCGAGGTGTGGATCCTGAATGTTTCCTGCTGGGGTGGCTCTCTGTGTACTGTTGGGCACCTCCCTGGCTGTCACTCACCATCCTGCAGCCAGGACTGGGGTGCTGGCAGCCTTTGTCCATCAGTTGTGGGTGCTATTTTGCAGACCTGCTGCAAGCTGAGGGACGGGCCCAGACAGCAGCAGCGGTGGCACCACCATGTGTTGTGTGTCGTGTTGTGCATTGATCAGCGAGTTTCACATCCACGAACACTGTTGTGCTCTCCTGGGGGAAGCTGGCAGTGCCAACAGTAAATAAACCCAGCTCAAACCACTGCAGTTGCAGATCACTGATGGTGCGGGCTGGGGGTGCCCAGATTGGCTTGGAAAGAGCTTTGCTCTCTCCCTCCTCAAGATGCTTCAGGCTGCAAAGCTGTGGCTAATTAGAAGCCAGCTAATTAGCTGTGGCTCTAATGTTTGCCCTGATTATGGTCTTGTGTTCAGCCAGACACAGCCACTGTGTTGATGCACAGGCTGCTTTCAAGGCTGCTACAAACAACTGAGGCCACATTTCCCTGCAGGTAAGGTGGTTTTCTGTTGGATGGGGTCTGCTCTAGCCTCATTTTTCATCTGTGCAAAAAGTTGGCTCCTTTGTACTGCACGTGGGCACACGATCTTGGGGCCGAGAATTCAAACATGTCTGCAGATCATGCTGGTTGGCTGCAGGAATTGGTGTACTTCTTCAGGAGGGTGCCTAATTGGCTTGGTGCGGAGGGACTTCTGGCTGCTCCTGACCAGTTCCCAGGGAGTTTCCTTCTGCTCTAGGTGTGCTCTGTGCCTTGCCTCCTGTTGCTGCTCAGACTCTGGCTCCAGCCCTTTGGTCCTACAATGCAGCCAGAGTGGGGGAGGAGTGAGATGTCAAGGTAGTCTTTGTGCTGTGTGGTCTCATTTGCCCAAGCAGTGGCTTCTGCCACTTCATTCTCCGCTCAGAATTCTTCCATGAGCTGCTTTGCCTGCTTGCCCTGAGCTCGCAGGTGGAAGTAAAACTTACTTTCTAGAGCTTGCTGAGTAGGCTGCCACTTCCTTTGAGGCTGCTTTGTCCTCAACCACAACCAGAACAGCTTTCAGTGACAGGAAGTGGTGGCTTCCCTATGAGAGGGGACTGGTCTGTGGCTACTGGCAAAACCACATGGCCACACGCACTGCTGGAGCAGCTCTTTGGTCCCCCGGGCCTTGCTGGAGACGGGAATGGCTCCTGGCTGGCACAGCCACACTATGCTTTGATCCTGTGCCACGGGCTGTGCTGAGCAAAGGCTTCAGCATCCTTTGCGATGGGTCCAGCAGCACTCCTGGGGATGCTGCAGGGTGTGTGATGGTAAGTCTTCCATGCAGCAGCAAAAG
>NW_009917554.1:0-3272 GCF_000696875.1 Nestor notabilis | reverse complement strand
CGCTGCCGCAGGGTTTGTGTCCCGCCTCGCAGGGGGTGGGCAGGAAGGTTTCCTCCTGGCACCGCAGCGTTTCCGAGGTGCCCACGTAACAGCCCAGCTCCTCTCCGCAGCAGATGTTGGGTCCGAAGCAGCGGCCCTTGTTCCTGGGGCCGCAGGGCAGGCACTGCTCGGGAGCAACCGCAGCAGCCGGTTAACCGGGAAGCGCCTTCAATCAGTGCACTGCAGTTGAGCCTTCCCCTTGGTCCTTTCCTCCCTTCTGCTGTCATCTTCCCTCATGGAGCCCCGGGAATGTCGGGAAAAGGACAAGATGGGACTTACCTTCCTGATATCCATATCCAGGACAGCGCGTTTGCCCCCGATGGGGCAGTTCTGGATGTAGCAAGCGGAGGAGAGCGCCAAGAGCCCCAAGAGGCAGACAGCGAGCGCCTTGCAGGGCATGGCTGCAGGTTGGGAGGCTTCCCAGCTTTCCCCTCTGGAAAAACAGCCCTGGATATATAGTGCCAGCTCCTGCTTACACATTCCGGCACCAGCGTCACCCATCTCCCTTAAGAACCACAAGGAATTGCTTCCCACACCAAGGGCTCTGCTAATAGCCGGAGGTCGAGGACGTGAGGTCACGGCCAAGGTGTTGGTTTGCTCCTTGGTGATGAGTCCGACTGTGATGGGGAGGGAACGTGCAGAGGTTGTGGATCAGTTTGGGGCTTGGGTGCCTTCTCTGCCAACCCCTTAAGGCTGTGGAGCTGCGGCTTGTTGCTCCATATTCCATTTGGGACCACTGTAGTGTTGTTTGGGGTGGGATGGAGGAAGGCATCCAGCCAGGAGAGGGGTGAGAGGGGCATCGTGCTTCCCTTGGCTTCAAAATCCCTTCTGGTGGGAGGAAAATGAACCCAAATCCTCCACTGGGATCATCCATGGGACATCGGGTGGGAAACGATGGGTCCTTCCCACCCATCTTTACCTGCATTGGGGGATGCTCAGCGCTTGGTTCAATCTGTTTTGGGGTGATGGTGACCCCGGTCCCATCCCTTGCTTTCATCTGACTGCATTGAGGCAGCCTGGAAACATCAAACCCCATCAGCAAAGGCCTGAACCCCCACGTTTCCCTCTTGGCTTCTGCCCTGGAGCTTGAACGCGATGGCCTGGCCCACGTCACCAATGGCCCCTGTAGAAACAGCACTGCGGATGCAGCCACACAGGCTCCTGCTCACCCCAACCCTCTGCCTTCGTTACCACAATTAAGAGCTGAATCAGTTCCTCTGCTGTGGACAAATCTTAATGCCGAGGCCATTATCCCAGTCCCTCCTTGTGCCTCCTTAATTGGGAATTAGGCAGCGCGGAGCTGGAA
The DNA here is from genome assembly GCF_000696875.1 of Nestor notabilis. NCBI lineage: Eukaryota > Metazoa > Chordata > Aves > Psittaciformes > Psittacidae > Nestor > Nestor notabilis. The sequence continues at coordinate 1,927 of NW_009917554.1, read as the reverse complement.
AGCCGCGACCTCTCCTCATCCCCTCCGGCTTGCTTCGAAATGTGCCACTTACCGTGGCCACAGTGAGGGCAGCCGGGTCCTGGTCACACAGCCGGGGTCAGGCAGCCAGGCCCTGGGGACCAGCCAGGCACCGGTGTCCATGTAATGGGTTGGAAATGGGGCTCAGCACCACCCGTGTAGCATCCCGGGGGCTCAATCCCGGCTGTGGGATGGGATTTTGGGGGTGGAAAACACCCTCCTGGAGTCCCCCAAGTGGGTCTGGGGGTACCCTGATGCCCATGGGCAGGGTTGGGATGTTTCTTGTGTGGAAAACCCCCTCAGTTGTCAGCTCCTGGTGCTTTTTGGGATGTTGACACCCCGATGCCAAAGCTCCCATCAGTATCCCGCATCCTAGCGCATCCCCGGTGCTGCAGGAGCTGTTGTGGTTCACATCCTGCATCCCGGGATGCAGCACTGAGATAACCAGCCCAGTTCCCTCATCCCATGTGTTCGCAGCTCGGAGTCACCCATCCATGCGGGTATTGCCCCTTTCCCAGTGATTCTGGGGGTGATTTCGGGTCTCCCACCTCCCCAGGGCTGCGATAAGATGCTCATTGTCCTGAGCAGGCGCTGGGTGAACCCTGCACCCCCTGTGAGGCGCAGGATGAGCAGGATGGGACCCGCTGGAATGGCGGAGCTCCACCTCCCGAAGGTGCCACCTCCCGCAGGGACATTATAAAGGTCGAGCTGTCCCCAGATCCCAGCCCAGAGAGAGCCGGGAGCAGGGACCCCGCAGGGTAAGAGACCAGGGGAGGGGAAGGGCTGGGATGACAGTATCCCCAATAAGGGGTGAGGGTGGAATAACGTGGGGCTGATCCAACCCATTTGGTGATGATGATGATGGGAAGGTGAGACCAGCCCCAGGGGTTGTATGAATTTGGGAGCCCAAATTTCCTGCTTTTAGGGTGGGGGATTTTTTGGTGCTTTTCCTTATTTTCTGTCATTTTTAGGAGCTGTGATTGAAGCAGCTCATTGTGCTGGTTCCTGAAGGCACCGAGGCTCCGAATCTGCCCCAAGGTGGGGTCTTGGGCAGGAGGTAACAGGATGGTGGCACATCCCATCACTGTTCCGTGGATGCTGGGCGGCTCAGCACCCATGGGTGCTGCAGGGCTGCTGGGGTGGGACTCAAAGGGCAGCTCTGCCTGAGCTTCTTGTCCTCAGTGCTGTAATGACAGGGACAAATCCTGCTCCCGGCCCAGCAAAACCACTGAGGATGGGAGCAAACAGCATGGGAATGGATGGGGATATGGGAAGAGAGACCCACCAATGCTGCCCCACATCCACCCCCAAGCCCTCTATGGGTCCCTGGAGCCCCCCATGACACCTCCCCAGCACCCAGGACGAAGCCACCACAGTGCACAAGGACTTTTATTGGGTCTGGTATTTACAAGGCTGGGGTTGGGGTGTGGGTGATGGCTGGGGGCACACACCAGGCTCAGAGGGTGGGATTCTTGCCCTGCTGCTGCCGGTTCGCCAAGTGCATGAGCTTGAGGAGCAGGTCTCCGGCCGAGCCGTCCAGCACCGTCAGGTTCTTCTCTGCTGCCTCCTGAGCCCCATCGCTGCTCTCGTCCAGGCAGGCGGCGTCCATCGCACAGGTCTCTTCAATGGAAACCAGTACATCAGGGGACAGGTTATTTAGCACCAGGAGGGGTTCGTTTTCGGGTGGGGAAGGGGCTGGTGGCACCAGGGGAGCTCATGCTCCGGCTTTGTCCCCTCTGTTAAGCAGGGAATGGGGCTGGCTGGGGTGTTTCCAGCACATCAGGGAGGGTGCGTGTGCCTGGATGGGAGATGTCTCGTCACGGTGGTTCGGGAAGGAGCTTTGAGCCCAAAATCCTTATAGAATCATGGAATGGTTTGGGCTGGGAGGGAGCTTAAAGCTCCTCCAGCT
>NW_009917553.1:0-1067 GCF_000696875.1 Nestor notabilis | reverse complement strand
TATATAATTTTTTTATTTTTTTTTAAATCTGAACAGAAAAATAGACTACTCTGGAATGCATGAAAGTCACATGACTTTTCCATACATCAGATACTTATAAAGCCAACACAATGGCAAACAGGAGGTACAGAAGTAACTAGAACATCTGTACTTTATTCAAGAACTATTTAAAGCCATATTCTCCCCAAGTGGGTGATCCTAAAGCAACCTAAGGTAACACTTGTTCGGTCTCTTTACCGTAAGCACAAGTGACTGACCAAACGTGAAGAAGTTGGAGCTAATTTGGAGTTGCCGGGGAAGCCCACCTCCCCATCTCGCTCCCGAGTGAGCTGCACAAGAGGGCATTGGTGTCACACGGTCTCCATTGCTTGGCTACTTTATTCTGTATTTCTACTATTCACTTTAAAATGAGGCGTTAAAAACTATTGGAGATCATGTTATGTGGAGCTTACCGACAGAGAGAGAGAACTTGGCTTTAGAAACCTTGTCTTTGTGATGAGTTTTGAATACCCTTGTTATTTACTATAAACTGTACCAGTCATAATTCTGTCAAGACATAAATATACAATAGGTACAAATATTAACAATACATTACAATTTTACAGAAGAGAATACTGTTTTCCTTAGAAATGTGTATCTTATTAGCTGCAAGGGAAGAAAAGGCTACAGTTTATCACAGCCATAGTTGCCAAAGAAACCGACCGCCTCGGATGTGTTACTGCGAGACTTGCACAGACAGATATTCCCCGGCATTTGACACACGGCATGTTCAGGAAGGGAATGTGCGTTCCGCGGGTTTTCTTTTCCTCTTTATTTTTCCTTCTTCTACCTTTATGGACTCTCGAACCTTTCAGAAAAATGTGGATTTCACAGGAGACTCTTTTGTTTTGTTTTTCTGTAAGTGTGCTTAGGTGAAGTTTCTAAGAAAAGGCACTGAGAAATCTACTGCAATGTGACTGCTGTTTTCCCACGTTCAAGGCTAAAACTCAAAGGATCTTTGCTTCCTGGTTAAGAAAACTGCACCCATTCCTTCTGCATATATATATAATATATATATTTATATATAT
>NW_009917552.1:0-5560 GCF_000696875.1 Nestor notabilis | reverse complement strand
CTATGATTCTATGATTCTATGAAATGCAGGTTAGCTCATCTTGATTGAACTTCTCAGTGTGTCAGTGTGTCAGCATGTCAGCTCTACTTCTTAGAGTTTAGGAAAGATGAAAATACTTACCACTTAATAAATGAGTGTAAAGACATCTATTTGAAATTAAAAGAAGGTTTACACTGACTAGTGGACTATGACAGCTTTTTATTTTTTTATATGAAGACTGTGTACATAAACTGTACTTTTAATTGTATGATAATTTGGAAAACAGATGGTCTTTATAGCAATACAGTTTTAACTTTAAAATGTCTCAGTGTGTAACACAAAGTAATCTCTTGTTCTTGTACAAGCAGTCTTTTATTTGTCACCTAAGTGCTTTGTTATGGTTCACTAAACAAATACTGCTTTTGTTTTCACTCAGTTTAAGAGAAACCTGTAGGAAAACAATTAATTCCATAGGTTATGTGATACAGAATTATAATTGTTAGAATCACAGAATAATAGAATATCTCAAATTGAAAAGGGCCTATAAGTATCACCAAGTCCAACTCTCTGCTCCTTGCAGGACTACCTAAAACTAAACTGTATGACTAAAAGCGTCGTCCAGATGCTCCTCAAACTCTGAGTTTTTTGTTCAACAACCACTGCTTTAAGCACTTTAAGCTTGGTGAAATATCCTGGAATATCTTCTGATTACTTCATGTTGTTCTGCTTAAAACTTTCCCAAGATTATAAGGTGGATATATAATGTATCCTCTAAATACATAAAATGCATTTAATTCTATATGAACTGTACATAAGGCACTGAGTTATTAGGCATCCAGTTAAATCTAAATTAAACTAATGCAAGATATACCATAGTTGTAAGAAGTCATTAAGATGCTTTGAAAAAGTAGGTAGCTGGAACAATCTGGACTCCAAGAGCATACCTGCAAATTCACTCACACATTTGACCTATGTGGGCATAGGACTAGGAAAAGGTATCCAAGGACGTAAGTCTGCTTTGGACCTAATCTGCTGTATTTAAATGTAGAAGGGGGAAGTTCTGCTCCTTCTCTCTCCTTCTATGTCTTGGCTGCACTCTTGACAGTTCTCTTTTCACAAGTGCTTTTGCAATCCCAGCATGAGTTGGATAATATGAAACAAACAGGAAAACTCAGGCGGTGAGTAAAGGAGCCAGCCAGCATCTGTCAGAGTCCCACATTTAGTTTACCTAAGGCATAATGAGAGACCACATACATGAGTGAAACTGAAAGAAATTCCAATGCAGCCATCACAGGGAAAACAAAGAAACACAACTGATGCAGGCAGAATGCGTCTCAAGAACTTGAGCGTCAGAAAAAGTCTTGAGAAATGGCTTTTAGAAGTGACAGCTTACTGAAAACAGTTTTTACTATACGCAGATAAACTGTTTCATGATTCGTTTCTCCATAGCATAGAGGAACAGGATTTTGCATGTTCCTGTACAAGTAATAAACTGTATCAAAGAGAAAAAATTTTCTCCTCTTAGCTGAAACAAATGTGTATCCAGCATTTCTGAGGATCTAAATAATTAACTGCTTAGTTTAACATATGTTGAGTTGGCAGTACTGAGATGAAAGAATTTAGAATGTATATATTCCATGTTTTATATAATTTCATTCAACATCTCACATTACATCCTTTAAACACCAGTCTAATGCTATTTCTCTTTTTTTTTTTTTTTTTGGTCAGGCTTAGATGCTTTATAATGCTATGTAACTCATTTTTATTCAAGGAATGTTTCACTTTATAAAATTTTAAATATGACAGATATCTGTCATGCTTTTCCATGCTATTTTGAAGATCCATGTGGATTTAACAGTTAGTAATAAAACAACTTCCACCTCCTCATCCTTTTCTATTAGTAACACACAGAATGGTATTTGGGGTTTGGCTCATGTGAAACAGTATTATCGAAGCAGCTATGCAACATCCTCTACGAACATGGCTGTATTGCATACTTATTTCTAAGTATGTCTAATAAGATATTTCAGTCTAATTTTTTCTTTAAATTCGTAATTCTATTTTTCATTTAATAGCTAAAGCAGCCAGTTTGAAGCTAGCAAATATTTCTTCCAGATTTTAAAGGAATCAAAGTTCACAATGGTCTTGTTGAAATGAGGAACATATCCCTGTGACTGTTCAGGTTTAAACAATGAAGAGTACATTGTCATCAAATAATTGTTTGCTTGTGTATGTGTTTGCTATCAAGATTAAAGTTTCAGTTTATGCTCTCTTTGTGATTGGATTATTCTTTTCTATTAACTGGATATTGCAATAGCGGCCAAAAAAACCCGACACTTAATGCTGCATACAAACCACAGAAATTTAACAAACATGTCTTAAAACTTACCCTTCCTTGCAAAGTTCCATAGCCAAATTCAATTAGTATTGGACACATGTAAGATGTATTTATTTAGTCAAGCTTTAAACTAATCTTTGGCAACATTAAAGTCTACAGTGAAAGCTTAGTCCAAAATCAGTAGAAACCTTCCCAATTTCTTATATAGACATGAGTAATTCTGGCTTTTAAGCTTTTGGTACAATGTCTCAAATGTAAATAACTATATTACATGAGAAGATTTAACGTCTGAATTTGGAGATGCTAGATGTTAGTCCTAATTCAACCTTACTAGAATTGTACAAACACCACTAATATAAACCATTTTCTTTAAAAAGGATTTTCTGGAATCAAGCAATACAGCAATCAAAAAAGAAAATTTAAATATGTTACAGAAATATATCAAAACAGCAGACCTACATAAGTTAATGCAATTCTGCCACATTTTACAAGAGTGTGTAGGTATCTACATTTCAAAAAACAAAAATAATGTTTGAAAACTTATTTTCTCACAAGAGCACAGCAAAATCTCCTGAGAAGACAACTAATATATTAAACACCACATGCAAGTAGAAAGAATACCAAAAACTTTAAAATACCTAAAACTACATTTGCAGTAGAAACTGGGATAGTTCTATAGAAATTGGCTTCTGTAAATTAAAACACAAGACCATAGTTTCTTCACGAGATATTTATTTTAAATACTGAAAAAAATCCCTATGACTCTGAAAATTATAAAATTAAGAAGAGCTCAAGCAGCTACTGAAACAAACCAAAGCAAAGCCAGATCCGGTAAAAGTCATGATAGGAAGCCTGATGATTATTGATAGATGATAGCTAAGCTATTGATAGAGTGCAGGCAGTTATTGGCTAATTTTCATAGAAAGCTTAATCCATATGACATTAAATTGGAACTGACACATCAAATAATAAGAAAATCAAAAACAGAGCTTTCACACTGTAATTTCTAAGGAATGTGCATTTTGGATGAAAGGGTTGAAAAACTTGTTTCCTGATGAAAGAATAAACTGAAAACCATAGCCATGTTCTTTGTGTAATTTGGATGATGTTTTGTTTAATATTGGTGGGTATTGGAAAACTGGAAATTTCTCATATGCAACAATGTAGACATGGGCAGAAGAAACTTGGGTTTGGACCAATTTAGTCAGATTATTAGCTACTCTTCTATTTCTGCAACATTTTTTATTTTATAGTTGTAAAAGCATCCTTAGAGTTTCTCCTAATTTGATGTGATATAAATGAAAGGAGGTTCTGACCTCTGCTTCAAAGTGCATAATGAATAGTTAACACAGATTTTTCTCTGTTATTTGGTCAGTTTAGCACATTGTGGGGTATATTAGTGACTTACATATTCTAACTCATTGTCTTTAATGTGCATTGTTAAGATGCCTTGTCACAAAGCATACTGGTAGGCATTTAATGTAAGATGTAATCTTACATTAAAATTAATAATTTTATTGGTGGCTATTCCTTAACAACTAACCAGTATGCTCTAAAGGATACACTTTTCTTTCTCTAGCTGCTCAAGATTTTAAGAATTTTTTAAAAACTTTTGTTTCCCTTCTAGATTCTATCTGTATTTTATTGAAGACTTAGAAAAGCTGAGTCTGAATTAAACTAGAAACAGGGCTAGTATTCTGTCCAGCACTATGAAGTACATTATGTTTTATATTTCCTTTTGCCATCTGTTCTATGCAGTGAACTACAAAGGAAATGTAAATTTAGCCAGTTATTGTAAACCTCTGAGAATCTTTTGTTTCATGTAGTTTTGTTTCTTCATTGTATGTCCTTGAAAATCAGTAATATTGAAAGATAAAGTGGTTTGTACTGCACAAATTTTATTTCTTTGCTCAATAAACTTGATTTCATACATGAACATTATTTTGTGGTATTCAGGAAAAAAAAATAATCTAAGCTTCAGTTTCCTTTGCATCAAGACAGTGCTATTTTCTAGTCATTTTTTTTCTCAATTTTGAGTTGTTCCAACGCTTTACAATAGCTATCTATATAGAGATGAAAGATAAATGTGCTTGAATGCCCTGTGTTCAACTGTAGTATCTACCTCACTAGGTAATGATACAATTGTATTTCAGAAATTCTGAGAGAATAAAATGCTCAAATCTGTATTCTTAAGAATTTAAGATAAACAAAATCTTAAATATTGTGTAAACAAAATTTAAATCTCAAAATTTAAATCTCAAAATTTGTGTAAACAAAATCTCTCTCTTCATTGCCTTCCCACAATTAATTTGCTGACTTTACCTTTAAACCTCAATGTAAGATACCTGAACAATAACAAGAAACTAAAGAGACATCTGTGATTAAAACAGGTACCTTAGTCTCACCAGGCCTCTACAATCACAAGAGGGCTGAAAAGGATTTTCTGAATCTCCTATTCTTCAGAAAGATATTTCTAACACTTAAGGCCTGCTGAAACTTCACTTTCTTTTATTCCAAAACCAACATGGCTTCTTTTGATCATATTTCCAAATCAAGATGTATATTTCATAGGATGCATTAATAAAACAAAACCAAAACCAAAATGTGATAGAAATTAATTCAATAATTTAAAGCAGAACTAGAAAACTGTGGTGACTTTAAAAAATTCAAAAATATCATTCAGAGACATTAGACTAATTGTTTCCTGGTATCATAAATGTACCTACGATATATTAACTCCAGATTGGCAATGGTATTATAATTTCACCAAATCAGTAGTAATTCAAGTACAGAACAAGAAACCAAAATTAAAATCCAAAGACTAGAAATGAGGCATTGAGCATTCAGCCTGAATTATGGCTCTAAATGGATCCAGTTATTTTAAAATGAAAGAGTATTCAGCATGTGCTCTTACATACAGTTCTAAAGAAAGGACAATGCAGGAGAACATGGAAATTGAATTCCTATTGTGCACTCAGTATAATGGTACAAAAACCAAAACACAGCAAGGTTTTCAACACTGTCTCATACAATACTCTTGGACCCAAATTGAGACATTACAGTCTGGGTAGGTGGATAAAAATTGTTTGGATGATTTGACTCAATAGGTAGTTGCACTTGGCTCAGAAGGTAGTTGTACTCTGCCTGGAGGGGAGTAGAGAGTCACAGGGCTTTATCATAGAATGGTTTGGGTAGGAAAGGACCTTAAGATCATCTAGTTCCAATCCCCCTGCCATGAGCAGG
>NW_009917551.1:17314-65199 GCF_000696875.1 Nestor notabilis | reverse complement strand
TGAGCGAGAGGCTGTGTGGTTCTGAGTTACCGGTTGGGCATAAAGCATGACAGACAGGTATCAGTAAGAGTCTAAAACATCCTTTTTGTTTGATAGAAGTGATTTCTTAGAAGACTATGGCATTCCTAAAGAGAGGCAAAACTAATTTAGACTGCTTGAACTAGACAAAACCAATACAATCGATCCTGGACAGGCTTGCACTGTTTTAAAGGAAAATTTGAGAAAAATGTTTGACTAAGTGAAGGAATATATGTGAAAAAGGCCACATGGGAAAACTTTAAAAATATGGGCTGTTTTTATTAAATGGTCTAAGAAAAAGCACAGGAGAGAAAAATTGAGTGGATCTCGATAGTTTGTACAATATGCATAAATTAAACCAGCCCATGTGTAGAGAACTACTGAGGTTGCATATACAAATTCTAATTTTCCCATAAGTAGAACTGATAGAATTTTCAAATTTTGTTTTCCCCAAAATAAATTGATGTTTAATGTTTTATTTGACTCTGAACCAAAATCATGTAAAACATACTTTGAGTTTCCTGCTAAATTAAAAGGTATGAATTATGAAACACATTACATCTTCTGGTTATCCATAGTAGCAGAGGTCTGACCCAAATGGTTAGATTTTATCCCTATAATTTATGCTTTCAAGTAATATAAAAAATATTGAAAAGGAAGCATCCATTAAATCCGAAACAACATTTTGCTTCAATAATCTGATATTACATCTATTTCTGAAATGGTATGTTCTGTAACAGAACTGTTTCCCAAAGAAATTTTTACTGAACTAAAATTACTTTCATTTTTTAACATTTTAAATCCTCTCTTCATTTAGCACCTTCTGAAAACTGCTGGAAGAAAGACTTTCCTCTTCCAGACTGATAACACAGTTCTGAAAGCTTCACTGGGAATGTCATTGAAATCCAAGCCAGTCCTCAGGGACTCAAAGAAAGGAGCTCCATCAGAAAGTTTGAGCAGGCAGCAAATTAAAAAAATCAGAAGTTATTTAGATTGGAGTAAACTTTTTTCTTTTTGAGTTGGCAAAGGGAAAATAGTCTGCTGAAGTCATGTCATCTGTAATTTGGTAAGTTATTTATTTTCTTTTAATCCTCTTCGAAGTATCAACATTTCCAGTACATTAGTTTGATTGGCAGAGGTGTTGTATGACTTGGGATAAGCCCCAGTAAAACTTTTCATTCCCATCTGAGATGCTCCAAGTTCTGAAGGAGTTCCCCTCAACTGAGAACATCTATATATTAGGATCACCATCATATGCCTCTTACCCCTCACGTCACAGCAAGTCAAAACTTCAGAGGGACAGACAGCAATATTCATTAATGCATATGCCTGGGCCTGACCTCACTTCAATCTCAGTAACTGATCTGAAAGAAACCCTAAGTCATGGGAAATAATACTCAACTAATTGAGTAAAAAGAATATGATTTTCAAAAGTAACAGACATGACAAAAGGTAGCTCATAAAAGACTGCAGGACCACACCACATCACTGTAGACAGAACTATCTTTTTAAGATAACAGGAAGTACTATTTGAAATATAACACTTCTATGAACTGTTCAACTATTCCACATTCTTCACCTTACCATTTTGTATTCTTTCCAGCTTTTTTGAAAATCCAGGCTCCCATCTTCTCGGTGCTGTATAACTGTCCACCCTCCTCCAGCAATTTCCATATTGCAAAAGACCTATGCAGTAATTAAAATAAAATAAAAAAAAATTAAAAAACCCCAGAACCTGCATGGGAATTCTCTCATCTTGGGCAGAGGAGGGGGGAGGAGGAGGAATTATTTGTGATTAACAGAACTAAGGAAGCCTGTTTTCCTGTGGATTCATGTCCTATGCTCTTGATGGTATCTTCAATCACTAGGTTACAACCAGAGCTCTCCTTGTGTTCAGTGTAATTCTCCCAATGTTTACTTTCAGCACATTACTCGAGAACATCTCCCCATCATCCCCCTCTGCATCCTCAGCTTTCCTCTTCACATTCCCTTCATGCTCCTTGTCTATTTTCTCTGTAGTACCCCTGAAACTGCTCCCTTCCTCTTAACAAACTGTTTCAGTGATAATAATGTTTTCTATTTAATAGAGTGTTGTTCTGTCTAAGAAAGAATCTTTGGGAATTCTTACAGAAAATACACATTCAGGAAGTCCAAAATATACCACAGATGATATTATTTTGTTTTGCTTTGTATTATAACGATAATCAAAATGGATATTTAATTTTGATTCATTTTCATTCTACTTATGTCATCCTTTCAAAAATATAGAGAATAAATTATAAATAAGTCAAAATATTGCTTATCAATTCACTTTTCTTGGAATATGGCAAGTGGTAGCATTCATTTTTGTTCCTATTTTTGTATGACACCTGATTTTAAGATCTATTTCTCAGTGTTAGTTGTTCAAGCAATTTTTCCTGATTTTCATTCCCATGCACTCATCAGTGCCATATTGGCACTGCAACTATCCTAAATTTCATTTGCCTGTGCTGTTGAAATGTTATATCCCTCTTTGTAAGTAAGACAGCAATATGTAAGAAGGGTGAAGAGTTATCACCCACCAGCTTAGCTTTTGGCATTCACATTAAGAGTCAATCCATTCAGCACTGCTCGGTAATTGAAAGCTTTAAGTTGCTTTGCCAAATTGAAAGTTTCTATTCAGTTAAATAAAAATTCATCCCTCAGTTGACTAAGAACCATATTCTACCCTCAGGCAAAGCAATTCCAAATCTTTCCTACTCATAACCATTGACATATTAATCCTGCGCAAGTGCTTTTGTTTTAATTTGCTGCAGGCATGCTGAGTGAAGTTCCCATGTAGGTATAGGAAGGAAACAGAATACCGAACAGTGCAAACATGTGAACTTGATCAAGGGTAACCACAAGAAAACCCACAATTTGCTAGACAAACATTTTGGCCCTATTCCTCCTTCAGGAAAGACACTGTGAGTCAAAACATTTATCTACAGGATTTAATTTCTTTAGTCTGATTTACAGTGAGAATTTCTAAATGATGGATTTACTTTCCTTATAAGTCGTTTCAAGCTCCCATGACTCCACTGCCAATTTTTAAAGCATTAAATCCTCAATTGTATTAAGACTAGTCATTTTAAAGACATGCACAAACAAATGATGGGGTTTTCATACTAAAATATAATAAAATACCTATAAAAAGACTTTGTTGTTTTCTGAATATTATAGCAAATTTAAAGAGAAAACTGCACAATGAAAGAAAGATTTATCACCAGTGTATTATTCACAAGCCATCACTGTGTGGTCTGGCACTTTCCACGGTGGTAGACGCAAACACCTGCCATATTAACAAGAGTGCCAAGCTGATTATAGATGATCACTGTGGGTAGTTCTAGCCAGCAAATGTCCTGGACTGGCTTCTGTCCCAGACAAGGTCAGGGCACTCAGCCATTAAACACCTTTTAATATGTTCTGATATTTTACCCTCTACCAGAAAAGAAAAGGATGAAGAAAAATGACTGAATTTTTATTCGTCTCTAGATTCTGAGTTTATCGTCAATAAAATAACCTGATATAGATTTAAAGAGCACCTAAAGCATTGCACTCTTGCCCTTCCTTAAACGCAAGCGGAAAAATACTTGAGCTCCTAAAAGGCAAGTATGGGATTATTTATACATGTTTTAGATTTATCACAAGTTTACATTTTTGGTATGGAGAAACAAGCTCAAGACCAGCCATTTGGCATTCAGGGAATGTGTCTCTGCTATGCAGAAGTCTGAAGTTAACCATGTCAGGATGACAGTTTCCACAGTATATGAGACTAGCACACATTTAATGGGTTAAAACTCTGGAAGATATACTCAGAGAGACCATCAACAACAATTTGGTAGGATGTCCACAGGCAGGAAGTAGAGAAGGAGTGAAGCTGCATGCATGGCAACGATGGAATTGCTTTTGCAGAGCCCAAAAAACCCAGATATATAGATCCTGACAGCAATCATAATGTTACATTTTCAGTGCAGTACACCCAGAAGTTTTTAGAAGTCATGCTTGTCAGGGCATTAGAGGAGACAGTAGGAGAGTTAAATACATTGATCCAAGGAAAGATATGGAGGAAAGATCCAAGGAAGATATGTGTGCTCAGACCAGACCCACTGCCCTGCTTTAGATCCTGAAGGTGACACTGTACCTTCAGCTCCAAAAAACCTCTCTCCCACTGCTCCTCTGCTCATTTCAGCCTGGTAGCTGAAACTGGGTCTGCAGGGGACTGAGAGGACTCTTCTTGTCTTTGTTCCCACTATGGCATAGGGACAATTATTTGCCAACACCATCAGACATTGCACACGCATACATCAAAGTAAGCCAATTAATTAGCTTAATAAGCCTATATTTTTCTCTTCCCATCTCAAAATATGGAATATTATTAAGATCCTTTTAAGCACAAATGAATCACTAATTTTTGATGCAGGGCTGGAAGACTAATAAACTAAACTAATGAACTGCCAAAGCTAGGAACATGAAAGAAAAAATGCAATCTAAATTTGTATGCATAATCTAAAATGAGGTATATAAATGGTATGGAGCTGGAATCACAGAGGATAATTTTCTACGAATATATGAAGGTAAAATCAGAAAAAAAAAAAAAATCCAGAACTGACAGCAACGTATGTATATATGACAAAGAGATATTTTCTGTTGGATGTCGGCATTCTAGTAACTAACTCTCAGGAAATGTAAAATGAAAGGTATATTTTTGTGACCTGAAGTATAAAGTTACTATAAATGAGACAGTTGCCAGTGGTTGTTTTACAGAAGATAACAATATGTTAGGCGTCTGGATTGTGCAATGCATTATGGTAATCCAGATGATAACTAAGATGGCTTTAAACAAGCTGGTGTGTCTGCATGAAGTACCTATCAGGATATTAGCTTGGGTCTCAGATCAATGTGTCAGCATGGTGCTACCTCTGGGCTAATTAGTCCTGACACAGTGCTGCATTCATATGATTTTGAAGCTACCTCAGCAGAAGTTGGTTCAGCTATCTCTGCACAACACTAACTTGCAGACTGTTAATATGACCTTAATGTCTAAAAACCCATCTGTTAAAGCAATCACATTCCTCACTTGGCTAACATGAACACGACTGGGATCAGCTCTTGCTGTGTTATCACTGGTGCAAGAAAGAAACAGGGGCAGAAATGCCCTCAACACACACACACTCTCTACCACATTTTCTTGCTGAAACAGGAAGCCTCCAGGAAAAAATAAGGCAATGGTATCAGCTGAGTTGTGCTGCCTGTATTATTTGATAACAGTGTCTGCAAACAGGGATAGAGCAGAAACACAGGGTGGCTTCCATAATGTCACAGTCCTTACATTACTGGTGAAGTGGGTTAAGGTAAATATACCAGAAGCATCAGTGCCACAGTGAGTTCAGATAGCCATTGTTTTTCATTGCAACCCAGCATTTGGGAACGGTTTATGAGTTTAATAAAGCTAAGAAAAACCACTGCCAGCTTGCAGAGGCAATTTGGGCTTGGAAGTTTCATCTCTGTTTTGAATGGAACAGATTCTACAGAACTGCTTTTATTGTTCTTGTCCTGTTCCGTAATGCTTAAATAAGTGTCTGTATTTTATGTCTTGTCAATTATTCTTCCATTCACATTTACCAGAGCTATGTTGATCTTTGCCCATAGCACTCTCCCATCCCAATTCTACTCATAATGAACACTAATTCCTTAGTAAACTATAACACTTGACATTTATAGGCTTCCAAAGGCCTCTAGTAAAACCAAATTTAGTTTAGAAATAAGTTTCACATGTTTTAGTATCATCATAAAATGACTACAGACAATAACATTGGTAATATTTGTTATTGTCTTTTTATGTTTGCAGTATCACCTTTTATTCAGTAAGAATAAAATCACCACATAGATGTGGTTACCTTTCTCCTGTTCAGCCCACTTTCTGGATACCACTATATTTTCTTCTCCCAGATAATCAGCTCTTGTCATTTTGGAGGGCTGGTCCTAATTGTGCCCCATTAGAAGAACTGCCAGCATTCCTCCACGTACAAGTTAGGCTTAGGCTACTTTCTCATGTTCTTAGCTTCAGGTACCTTGACAACCAAAGCCTTCCAAAAAAGCAGTCTCATTTACAGGGTGATGTTTCATTTTTATCAAAAAACCCACCCAGATTTTTTTGTTTGTTTTTTTGAGAATGACAGGATTATACATGCTTCATCATTTCAAACAGTGCTAATATTCAGCATGTTGTGTTCTTTACAGCCAAAACCACTCTCCCCTGCTCCCTACAAGAGAAACAGCATTTTTTAAAATCTTTATCTTTAAAAACTGTTCATTCTGTTATTTCCTTCCCTGTGCTACCAGATAATCCCTCACATCATTTTTCTCATTATAGCACTTTATAATTCTCTTCTAAACTTTATTGTAGATTTATTTGCAGCCATAGTCTGATTCAAGTGAACCTGCCAAGTGGGAGGAAGTGAGTCAGTTACTGACTGTATGTTGGAACTTAGGAAGGATTCTCTGTCAGTAAGAAAGGAGAATGTCTAGAATAACAGTTTATCATTTTCTTCACTCTAACGTATTTTTTTCAAGATCAAATATAGCCCAGGTTATTTATACCAGTAAAATATTTTGCAGAATGAGAACTTCAATAAAGGCTCCAAATGCTCCTTTAAGGACAAGCAACATTGTATTAACAACTAAGAAAATAAACCAAGTATTTACCTTTTTAGGATCTGACACATTGTTAATGTAAATAGTGTAGACCCCACTTTTGTTGAAACCAGATTGGTATACATCTGCACAGTCTCTGAAGGGCTTTTCTTCTTCCTTTTTTGCATTTTTTAGTAAAACTGCAAAACAAAAAAAAACACGTAATAAGTTACAATAACAATCTTAAGCATTTCTGTATCAAGGAAGTCCACTTTTGCACACTGTATTCCTTTTAAACATACACACTAACAACTGTACTGTAGTCGTTACAGAGTGCGTTTGGTAAATTTTATTAAAGAACTGGTACAAAACTTGCAGGCAGATGGCACAGTAGTCACCAGCAGAAATTAAGTCATGATGTAAATAGATAAGCAGAGCATCCTGCCTACATAGAGAGGTGAACAAAGCACATTCCTTCTGTGTGCAAAGGTCTGTGCCTCTGACTCAAGCTGTACCTGGGAGGTTGCCAAAGAATGCCCCAGAGATGGCACATGGAGGTGGAAAATTTTTTCGGTTTTGCTATCTGACATAGATGCTCACCTAAGGCAGCAATGTAGAACCATGGAAAGAGAGAGCTTGTGCCCTCCTTCATGAGGTACTGCCTTTTGAGCAGCCTACAGACTTGGAGCAAGAGACCTGTTTGCTTGTTTTATTTATTTCTTTTTCAGAAAATTATTTAATTATTTTCACATCTATATTCATAAAAGTTCCTAGATACAATCAGTGGAAAAAAGAAGAAAAATCAGGGCTACTGAAGTCAGCTGTTTAGAGCCATAACTTATTTAATTTGGTTTTGGCCCAGAACAGGAAAACAATTAATGTTAGAACACCAGTGAAGACCTTGATACTGTATATTGCAGAAAGACCACATGTATGAAGCTGGGTTGAGAAATCAGGAAGGTAAGATGTTTGAGGATCTCAGTCTTGAAGAACCAAGAGATTCCCTGTAGAAGGAGTAACATCTGAATACGTTCCTTCACTTTCACAAGCAAAAGTAGTGTGACCCCACACGGTACTGAAGGATATGACTTCATTCCAACAACACATACTTTAAGCACATCAGTATTCCCATGGAAATCCATCAGTCTACTCAGATTCTTAAAGTTAAACATGTCCTTAAGTGCTGTGCAGGGCCCTGGCCAGCACTTCATTAATCCCTACAATAAGGAAACAATTATTAAAGTTCTCCAGACACACTCATCGTCTGGTGACAGACACATCTTTCTCATTTTTGGCTTGAAAGTGTGAGTTATAGGTACAAAAGGGACTATGACTTACCCACTTTCAATGAAGTAGCCTGTGACGCAAATCTTGTGCTTAATGACAATGGTGTGCAAAAAACCAACAGCCTTGCATAACATGTGGGACTATCTGGGCCATAAGATTGTATGCAATAATGCCAAGGTTTTGCAGATTAATATGTTATCTCCCCTTTGAACATGGCAAAGCAGTATTTTAGGGTGGCAAATTTCTGCCAACTGGCAGATCAACTGGCATTAATACCATTTCACAGATGGGGAAACTGAGGAAAATGAAGGTTAATAGTTTTACCTTGATGATTTTGTAAAAAGGTGAAAACAGAAAAATAGTGAGAAAACAAATTCTGAACTGTAAGACTAACCTGGTCTCTAGGTTGGAATTTTAGAGATATAATATTCTTTTTTCCCTCTTATGTGTTTTATTTTGTTCTTTTAAAATCTGATTTTAACTAAAAAAACAAAACAAAACAAAACAACCCTTTACACTTTCCTTTCCATGTATTTCCTGCATATTATTATTTTTATCCAACACCATAAATAAAAATCAAACCTGGTTGACATATTTGCATACAAACTTCAATTGGAAAATCCATGGCTCTGAAAATTGGACATCTTTGGAAAAGGTAGTGCTAGCAATGCGGTAGATGACGCTCTTTCCATGAGGTGGCAGGGAATGAGGTCCTCAGCAAAGTAAATACCCATTAACAGTACACTCACAAAGGTGCCATTTTATGGATAAGACAGAACTGAGGCCTTCAGGATTTGTGTTAATTAAAGACTTCATAGTACTTTTCTGTAAGCAGATGGTGTTAATATCAGTGGCCAGAGTCCAACTTGAATAATTACTTGGGGCTGGAGCCAAAGCCTAGAGGAGTTAAAGCAAAGCTTCTTATTGATTTCAGGGGGCTATATATTAGATCCATTCTTCCTGGCCAGAATTTCTCTAATGCTGTTGTTTCAACTGCAGACATCAGTATCTCCTGTCTAAAAATATATATTTAGTTGTGCAAAGGCAGAATGTTCATTTCCTTGAGTCTTAAAGTACTTATTATTTAATATCTATATGTAGAGAGATTATCTTACCTCTATTTAACTGCTACACACACATTGAAAACCACTTGGAAATAACTACTTAACAGTCAATCAAGGAAATTTGAATTTGGTTCCTTTTTAACTGAAAGTTAGACAAAAAAAAAAAGAAAGAATGTCTATATTCTAAAGTTCATACTATTTAAATTTTAAGCAAGATAAGATTTTAATTTCAGAGTCATTAGAATTAGATTTGAAAATAATTTGTCTAACGGGATGGATCTCTAGGAAGCATACTTAAAAATATTTTTTTTCTCATGTTTAAAGACCAGAAAAAAACCACAATTAAACTGCTGTTGCTATGAGATGAATGTGACAAGGACAGATGGATGCTCATAGATATGCGTCGTTCCTTCCAGCCTTCCACTCAGTATCGGACAGCTGAAATACCTGAGATCACAGACAGCAGATGTGTAAGTTTGCTACAGACTAAGCAACCAATACCCTTCTTTCACAGCAGTGGGTTTTATTCAGTGAACCCCTGCAGCCAAGAGAAGACAGATTTCCTTGGGTGGCTCTCATCCCTCTCTTGGGAGCTGGTGCTCCCAGCTGGAAGAAAAGCTCAGCTCCTTATGAAGGAGCTGAACTAGTACAGGTTGCAGCGTGGTATATTAAGCATAACCAGTAGAAAGTTTAGTTTTTCTTAATACATCAGACCGTACCTTGCAAGAACAACCCAAAGGTATCAGAAAATTAATACTCAGGA
This sequence comes from Nestor notabilis, assembly GCF_000696875.1. NCBI lineage: Eukaryota > Metazoa > Chordata > Aves > Psittaciformes > Psittacidae > Nestor > Nestor notabilis. The sequence continues at coordinate 55,413 of NW_009917551.1, read as the reverse complement.
ATGTTACTGGTAATGTTCTTTTAGGGCAAAATATGTTTTTTCTAAGGTTTCGTATTGTTTTTATAACTTAATATTCCATACAATTTCCAAACCACCTCTGCCTACTATAGTTCCAGACTGTTTTTTCTATAACATTACATAGACCTTGAATCCTTTATACATTAAGTGAAGTTCCTGAATGATGCTTTGGCTCACATACGGTAGGTGTGTAAATTAAAAAAAAAATAAAATAAAATAACAAGGCTTAAAAAAGCAGTTCTAAAACAAAATATGTAGCCATTACATTTCTTTGTTCAGCTTCAAGATCTTAACTGACTTTACACAGATTTCTAATGTTAGTTATGCTGTTTTCAAATACAATGCTTATGCCAAAATTTTATGTACATGAAGAAAAAAATAAGTCCATGTCAAGAAAAAAAAATTATCGTTTTTTAAACCTCATACTTAGCCAAAATTTGGACCCCTGGAGGTATTTTCAATTGCTTTTCTGGATGAATAAACTGGTGGTGAAGTCATGCTCCTTTGAAGCAATCATGCCTGTGTGGAAAATCCTGCTTTTCTGAACAGGAGAATTAACAAGAAAAAAAATTAAGCTCTTTCACTGACCTTCCAAAAGTTTTCTAGTTAATTTTTAGCCCAATAACTTTCCCCTTGGGCTATGATACCTGTGTTTCGCTACTTTATGAATTATTTCTTTCAGTTATCAGTCTTTCAGCTGTTTCTTTTCCTCAATGCCCTATACAAGTCTGCCCAGCTGTTCTGCTACTCATACTAACAGGGTATTAACCTTCAGCACAAAGCCAGTGTGGGAATCTGAGGTTGTAGCCTCTTCAGATTTCTTAGAAAGGGTTACTGTCACTTGCAAATAAGAGAGTTCAAAGATTTTTCAGCCTGGAAAAGAGAAGGCTGCGTGGAGACCTCATAGCAGCCTTTCAGTATCTGAAGGAGGCCTATAAGGATGCCGGGGAGGGACTCTTCATTAGGGACTGTAGTGATAGGACAAGGGTTAACATGTTCAAACTTAAAAAAGGGAAGTTTAGATTAGATATAAAGACGAAGTTCTTTACAGTGAGGGTGGTGAGGCACTGGAATGCGTTGCCCAAGGAAACTGTGAATGTTCCATCCATTGTAGTGTTCAAGCCCATGTTGGACAGAGCCTTGGATGACATGGTTTAATGCCAATGGCAGGGGAGTTGGAACTAGATGATCTTAAGGTCCTTTCCAAACCTAACTATTCTATGATTCTATGTAGGGCTTTTTCCCAAAAGAACAACCAGGGAAATCCCTTAACTGATTGTTAATTGTGTATACCTTTGCGTATGGTAAGACTATTTTTCTGCTATCAGTTATGAAAATAAGTCAATAGTAAATGAGCTTAGTAGTTCCTAAGAGCTACCACAAATGGAGGATATCTGCTTTCCTGCCTGGGTCTAAAGAAATACAAACTGGTTACTAAGAAAGTTGGGGCTGTTCAGCCTGGAAAGAGAAGGCTGCGTGGAGACCTTATAGCAGCCTTCCAATATCTGAAGGGGCCTACAAGGATGCTGGGGAGGGACTCTTCATTAGGGACTCTAGTGGTAGGACAAGGGGTAATGGCTTTAAACTTAAACAGGGGAACTTTAGGTTGGATAGAAGGAAGAAGTTCTTCACAGTGAGGGTGGTTAGGCATTGGAATGGGTTGCCCAAGGAAGTTGTGAATGCTCCAACCCTGGAGGTGTTCAAGGCCAGGCTGGACAGAGCCCTGGGCGACATAGTTTAGTGTGTGGTGTTCCTGCTCATGGCAGAGGGGTTGGAACTAGGTGATCTTAAGGTCCTTTCCAACCCTAGCTATTCTATGATTCTATGATTCTATTTAGTAATCTAGACTTCTGCCCTTTGTAATATGAAATGTAAAACATACAATATCTGTTTTTCTCCTAGTTGTATGAAAATTATCTAATCTCATCTTTACTAGAAAAAAATACTTAAAAATAATAAACTTGATTTTTAAATTGAGACTTTCTGATTACTTTTGAGAAAATGAAGTTGGTTATTTCATTGCTTTTCAAGTCCCCATCAAATACTGGGTGAAGGAATAGTGCAGTTTGTAAGAAAGAAAGAATGTTAAACTGAAGTTCATTATGTTGACTGAATCAATAAAATCACATTCATATTTACTAAATTGTTTAAGATCTGTACTGTCATATTTGTGAAATCAGTTGAGGCTGAGTTAATCACAAGAGTCTCATGTCCTTCAGCGATATTGCCAGCAAATAAAAGGCAGCTGTTGGGTGTTTTGTTTTCATGATAGTGAGTTATTTGGACAGATATGCAGAGATTTCTGTAGCGTCTTAGGGAATTATTATGTTTTTTTTGTTTTAATGTTTTATTTACATCATTATGATTTTCTTATAGGAATTAATAATCACTATACATACCAAAAGACACTTATAAAAATATCTTCATGGTTTTGAAGCCAGAAAGGAAAAGTCTGTCTCCATATTGACAAATATAATTGACCTAAATTTTAGCTGTTCTGCCAAAAGCATCTGAGGTGAAAATTTCTGTCCCCAGATGAGCAACTTCAAAAAATCAGAAACGAGAAGGTTGTAAGTGGATGGGTTTTACCTACAGCTGTAGCATTCCAGGACAGGGTCATTCGAGGACCACCAAATGGCACTTTCTATCTAAATCCAGACTGCAAATAAATTTTGCCTTGATCTTGTCAGGGTTCCAGATGCATTGTGAGGAATCCTACATTTCTACAGGAGACACTATCTCTGACCTCTTTCCCAGCCATTTGGGTGCAGCTGCTGTGCACCACCACAGTTCCGGTTATGATGACAAATATAGCTTGGCTCACAAAGAATCAAGTGAAGAACAGTTTACTAATGTTATCAAAAGGATGTCAGTCAAATATTCCCAGTGAAGAGGCCTGGAACATGGCCCACACTTCTATATATGTTCCCAGTCTTAGCAGCAGGAACCAAGAACAGATCTGACAGAGAAAGGGTGAAGATTATTTTTGCTTTGAGAAGGAAAAATAAGCAAAGAGTTACAGCCACTCAGGTTTTGCTGACTTATGGCCAGAGGTATAATCTGTTGTTTCAGTGGCCTAGTCTTGCATATACCATCCTTTACTTGAGAACAAACATTAAACTGCAACCTAATAGCTGTCAGTGACATCCAACTATTCTGTGCAACAAGACAACCCCGTGACAACACCGTTGTGCTGCAAATGTTACACAAACCACAGGGAATGGTACAAACCTGGAGGCTGACTTCAAGTCAGATATGGTTTCCAGATAACCATAGTGCTGCCTACAGAGTAAAATGATACCAATGCAAGAGCACATTTGTGTCCCTGTCAAAAAGGACATGAAAAGTGCATTTTCTGGATTCTGTTTTTTTCCGGTACCTAATACATACTATGTGTTTTCACTCTCCAAAAAGTATTTCTGGATTATTAAAGCCACTACCATCACACAATACAGCCAATGTGAAAAAGAATCAGAAAATTATAATCTATTGAGACGTATGAAATTAAAAAATATTGAATATTAATTGTTACTGGTAAAACATTAGGAACTTTTTATGCATCTAGCTAGTTAAGTAGAAGTTTTAAATGTGAACTTACATGTACTTAGTATCCAATTCTAAATTATTATAAAGACAAACTACCAACACATGATTCAAAACTTTCTGTCTGCTTTGTCTCCTCCTGTATTAATACTGTGTTTTATTTTTATCTACAAGAAGTCTGAATGTCAGTGTAAAAAAAGGGGTGGAGAGAGGTGGGTGCCTTGGAGTCCAGCAGTCTTCTAAGATAAGTCGTTGCTTGTGCATGCTTGTGTACTCACATTTGTTTATCAAGGGGTTAGGGAAAGTTTATGACTGGAGTTTGGACATATATTTTCCTTCCAGAAAAATATACATTCACCAACATAATTTTAAAAGTAATATTTCTTTTTGAGATTGCTCTGATTCTGACAAAAAAGAGCTGGCCAAAGGCAAAATGAAAAAAAAAACAAAAATAAAAGTTTATTTTGACATACTGAAATAAAATATTTTTATTCTGGGAACTATTGTTCCATAATCAAGTACATAGATTGTAAATTTGAGGATTCTAATTATAAAAGTATATTGTCAAGGCTCCCATTAATCCCCAGTAAATTTATGAGAATGGCTATTCCAGGTTATGGTGCTACTTCAGACTCTCCAATGTCTCATTTCCAGCATCAGAGGCCTTAGGAGTCATGGGACTTCCTCACCAGACTTGATCTTTTAATCTTCTCTGCTCTTCTGTTTTCTTCTTTGCTTGTGCCCTCACAGTTACCTATTTTCTCCCTATTTTCTTTTGCCTTTAGGCCTTTCCCACTCCAGGAGGAACCTAAGGTTTTGCAAGATCTGGGCTAACACCTGGCCCAAAAAGGAGTCTTCAGTAGGAACAGATGTCCAAGGCAGATGACTGGAGAACAACGTAAGAGCAAGCAAGCATATCCAGGAATTTACAGCATAGGCGCTTCCTCTGCCAGATATAATATCTGTATATTTAATAGCCTCTGAAAAAAAATTCTTCTATGAATTTCTCCAGTTGCTTTTTTGAAGCCACATGAATTTTAATCATTGTGTCCCATACCAAGGAACTCTCTACGCATACTGTGTGAAGGACAGTCTCCCATTGTTAAACTTTTAACAAGTATATTTCAGCTGGTGAACCTTCATTCTTAGCTGAAAGTGTCAATAATTCTGCATCTATGCTCTACAAGCATCCTACAATTTCTGCTGCATTCTCCTTTTATTACCTTTTACACTGCCTGAAGTATCACAGACGTGCTTAATGAATGCTACTTCACATATTCGATCATCTGTGTAGTTTCTTCCTTTTGTTTTTTTGGTTTTTTATTTTGTTTTGAGGGTTGTTTGTTTTTTATTTTGATGTGTGCTCCAATAATTTACACAGTATTTGAGCACATCGTGAGTTATACTGTGGTATATTTTTTTTCTGATTTCCATTCTGTTTCTTTGTAATAATTTACAAAAAACTATTTTCATTTTGACCACTAATGGGCAAGTATCACCTCCTGCATCTTTCATTCAGGATTTCCTTGGGAGCTTAGCTTGAACTTACATGGGTATTTTAGAAGGTGGAAAAAATAGAACTCTAAAATTCCTTCCTCATGCTCACTTACCTGCTGAATTACTAGAAGGGAAAATGACAGCCTTCGTTTAAGTGTTCAGAGTGTATGACAGCACAAGTAAATAGGTGTATCCTTATATGCACACACATTTTTACTGTCTAAGGGAGCACTTAGACATAACCCAAAACCCAGTGCAATGGCAGAGTGTCACTTAAAGCAGCAGTGCTGTTCTTCCCATTTCTGTTGGTTGTAGACTGCCTCATAGCCACAGGATGAGTCTACTAATAAGAGGTGTGGCAGAAAGTGTTTTGAGTCCAGGGAAGGGAGGAATAAGGTGGGGGAGGGGGCAGGCTTGGAGGTTTTGTTTCCTTTCTTTGTTGTCTTGTTGCTGTTTGTTTCTTCGTTTGTTACACAGGTTTATTATTCCACTGGAGCAGCTCAATGATTGGATTCATCCTGTGACCCTACAGTCACTAGACTGGATGGAGAAGGGCAAGGATATTGTTTCCAGGGAGCAAAAGCAAAAACAGCCCCTTTGCCAGCAACCTCCTGCCATTCATTGCTATGTGCATATCACTGAGTGCACGTGAGAGGCCCAAAGGGATGTGCAATCCCGCATAACTACCCAGACATACTGAAATGCAGTTACTAAGGCTACGATGATTCTACCAGCCTAGGAACTAGTCCAGTCTCAGATTCATTAGGAACACCACGGTTCATTACATATGGAACTTCAGATCCATAATTTTAAGGTGGGAAGGAGGAAAAAAAGGTGTAGCCAATTAAATGCCTCACATCAACATTGAAAAAAATGTTTTAGCAGCTAACGGAATATTACTCTTCCCTCCCACACACCCTCTAAGAGTCTGAAGTAAGAAAGGCAAACAATCGCACAGCAAAAGCACTCAAGCTGTCTAACTACTTATCAAATAAATCATTTAAAGCAGAATTTCCCTCCTGTAGTGCTGCAGGAATTGACTCGGTCTTGGAAAACGTTAACGTAGTGAGCTTTCATCCTCTCCAGGGCATAATTATTTACTACCCAATAAATTATCAACAGTTATCAAGGTTTTTTTCTGATAAATCCAGCCTTAGTGACTGGCAACAACAATAATACTTCAATTCACTGTGCATTTGAAAGACATCACTTAGGAATACCATAAAGTGGTCCTCATTAGTGAGCTAAAATAGAATGCCTTATGGCCCATTTACAAAGAGATAAAAATACTTAATTATCCAGCTGCAATATAGTTCCTTAAGAGTTTCTGCTTGAGACAGCAATTTTGAATAACCAGCCATTCAATGAGATGAGAACTAAAGAAGTCTTTAACAAACTGCTACAAGAGAGATTAAGCCACTGGCTTTGTTCAATATTTCTAGTGTCCATATTCCTTTAATTGATTTATATCTCTCCACACAGGCACCCTAATGTGCATTTAGTGTTTCCAGCTGAAGAATGGTATGCATACAAAGAAATTTTTCACTAACAAGTCATTTGGGTGACACCGACAGTGTTGTTAGTTGGTTTATATACACTGATATTCCCTGAGTATCTTTAGTGTGACTGAATAATACCATTTTCCAGAAAGCAGAGTGAAGAGGGATTTGGCACTGACATATGCTGTAGGAATGAGGGTGGGTAATTGATTTTAGTATTAACAATCAAGAACTTAAATGTAAATATATGCACTTAAAATATTCATTTTTCATCACTAACAAATATTAAGCTCCTGCTGTGATTATCAGCAAGTTAATAAGGATAAAATACGGGAATCACCAATTCTGTTTTTAATAATTTAAATATTTTTCCACTGACATAAATTTCAGATGCTGAACATTAAAATTGACTTATTTCAGTACAGAATCTCTATTTAACTACAGCCTGTCTTGATCCTACTTAATACAATTTGCAGCATTTTATTACAGAGCATAACTTGTAAATTAAGGTATTCTTGCCTGAGCAAGGTATGAAAATATTTTTAGATAGAAATCATGATGACTTGGAATTAGTATTTTTCATTCATTAATTAGTTATTTAAAAAGACCTGCAAGAATATAAAATTAATCTGTGTCAATGTAGAAACTGATCAAATAAATAGTATATCACTAATATCTAATAACTAATATCACCCTTTAACAGATAATATGGAGAAAAAAGGCATTTGCAGATGCAATTCACCTCATCCTAAGATAACACACTTTAGAAAAGTGCCTTTGTTGACTCTAAAGAAGTCCAGACTAGGACTTTACATCTATACTGTAAATTTTAGGTGGGTCAAATAAGGCTGATCCCCAAAAGATCTTATGTGAGCTTTCTGGGCATCTCTGAAGATGCATATCAATACAGAAAGTCCCCAAGGGAAACAGGATATTTATAGCATCTGAAAAGAATAAAACAAGAAAAATAAAGTTGATGTTGACGTGCATGCTTAATGGAACTTCTACACAACTGTACAAAGAGAACCTGGCCTCTGACTGAAGCCCTCTAGCACTCACTTTCCACCTCAGTGAGTCCATGTGCTCAATTACTTTCAGCTACAGTAAGGGTAAGGGGACCCCTCTTCTCTTCCATGACACTAAATACAAGATTAAGATTAATTTTTTCCCCAACTTTCAAAATATAAATAAAGGCAGATTAAAATGTGAAAGGCAACTTTATAACAGTGAGCTTTACGAATTGTGGGTGGACATTTTCTGACAGTGATCTTCTGACCTTTTTTTAAACTGAGGGTTTTTCTGTTATTGTTGTCCTAAAAAAAGTGAAACAGCTTGCTCATAAAATCTCTAAAGCAGGAGGAACTAGAGAAAAGCTGAGAAAGTGGATGTTTTCTGTATTCTTGAACACACATATTGTAAAGCTTAGCTGAAGCTGTTAGCTTTGATATCTCTGGGGGTCATAGTAGGACTTCATGACAGAGTAAAATGTCTGTTGCCTCATTCATGCATTTTTTTCTTGTAACCATGTTTCAAGCACCCTCGATCCACCTGAGACCTACAGCTTGCAGACAAAGTTGGTCAGAAACTTCTATGCATCTAGCAAAAATCCAATTTTGTTTGCTTCAGAAGTAAAATAATCAAGTGACTGATATGTCAGATTATAGGTTTCCTCCTTAGTAGTTATGTCTCATCATGTTGAAATAAACCTTAGCAATATGTCAAGGATGAGGTACAAAGAGGAGGCAAGTGCTTTAGGAATGAAAAGATATTGTTAGGGAAATTATACCAGACAAAATATACTGTCACCTCAAAATGTATCTCAGATGAGTACCAATACTACTCTTTCTGTGCACAGAAGAAAAGTGACCAAGAACTGTATTACACAACCTCATTCTTCCACACTGCTATCTAAAATCTATTAGATTTAAATTTCCTCATTACTGTATTGCAGTATATGGTTGAATCAATATAATATATAAAACTTCTCTTGCTGATCTCAGTCCAAATAGTAAGATTTAAAATTATCTTTCAGAACACCTGAATCTCTTGATCTATCCTGGGATTCCCACTGGGATATTTTTTTTTTTTTTAAATACTAGCTTGTATTATGTAAGGTGTCTTTGAAGTCTTTCTAATGAAGCAGGCCAGGATCACTGCTGGGGTAATTCTGCTTATGCCAGTGGAGTTTCCCCTGTGCCTATAACCTCCAGGTCATTTCTTTGAAGTTCTCGTTCTATTCTCATGATCTTCACTTCAGCATAAATTTTGACATCATAACAACTGTGGTCTAAAGCAGTGGAACAGACTACTTACTGTTCAATGTTTTGAATACATTAATTTCTGCACCTTTTTAAAACATGAATTCCACTCAAAGTTTTGTCCATTTTTTTTTCCCACATTATTTTCTAAAATATGAAAACTACCCATAAAACAGGAGATTTGTACCTCTTTAGAAGTGCCAGACCCACTAACCATGCTATTTATTTCATTAACTCAATAGGTACTTCTGGGGAGGTAAATTCCTGGCATACATGTGTATTATTTTGAGAATTAAGTTTAGCTTGTTGTCAGCATTCAAGAGGAAGCTAATACTTCATTTCTCTCTTACTAGCAGGTCACAAAACCAGACATTACTGACAAAACTTTCTCTACTGATCCATTAGTCCTCTGAAGTATATAAATTTAACAAAAACATTTTAACAAGGTATATTATTGTGCAGTCTGACAGACAACATATGTAACAGGAAAAGGAAAAGTTTATGGTTAAATATACTTTCCCATTTAATTTTTACATCCCCCTATCCTGTAGGTAGGAGTACTTGAGCAGCTATCCAAACTTACACAAGTCAATCTCAACACAGTATACACTCTAGATATATTGTCTTATACTGGAATAAAAAGATAATGTATTTGAAAATATATGTGACTTTTCAATTGGCACCTTTTGTGACATTGGGCTTGAAACATAATTTCGCATTGGACTGATACAATTTCTGAATTACTTTGTTTGAACTTGTATGCACTTTGTTCATTATAATATTATCTGCTGCTTAACATAATTTGTAGTACCTTGCTTGGGGGGGTTGTGTTGTTTTGGTTTTTTCGTTTGTTTTGTTTTGGGTTTTTTTTTGTTTGGTTCATTGGTTTGAGGGTTTTAAGTGATGTTTGTGACATTTTACTTAGCTGTACATATCCTTTTCATAAGTAATTTTTCTAATGTGGAAACTTTGAAAGTCTGTCACTAAACTATTTACTGTGTTACAGATTTATTGTTTGACAATGACAGGCAGCAATGTGCTAAAATGTCTTATCCGTCATTAGAAAAATAATACACAAAGTATGAAGAATGAACAGTTTAAAGAAAACAGTATTTACAAAATCTTTGATGACCTTTGCAAAGACTGATGTGATCTGTATCCAACTACAAGTTGTTGTGCTACAAGTGAAGGACTTCTAGTCATGGAGATAGTCATGTAATACCTCTTTGGTGATTAATTAAGCCTTCACCTCAATGTTTCTATTTCTCCATCTTTTGTTGGAGAAAAGTAAAACTTTCAGGCATTTCTATACATTTGAATTTGGAGTTTACTTAATCTTTACAAAACAACTTTACATTTTCACCATACTGAACAGTCATTTCATTTGGAAAGCTAGTGTCTGAAAGTGCTGCTTTTTTAGAAATTATATTGTAGAAATTTTTTGGCAGCCACTTTGCTGCCTAAAAAATACATAAGACATTGTGACAGATCTATTAAACCATAGACACAGGCCAAAATGTGAGTCCCCATGGTGTCCTGCATGTGCTGGACTCTTTGTAGGTTTTCTGACCAATTGAAGTGTCTATTTTAAGGATTACGAGCAACTGAAATCCTAGAATCACTCACACTGGGATAGAGGTGGGTGGTATTTTGGAAACCAAACTTACAAACAATTCCAACTTTTACAGGTGGCCCCCATCCCAATGCTGGTCTGCACCAAAACTGACACCAAAAGTGGGATCTGGATTTTATATTTAGGTCCACCTATATTTTAGAAAAATATCCTTTGTGTGGCTTCTACTTTTTTTTCTCTCTTCTTCATTTGCCTTTATATCCTTCAGAAATTCTCCGAAAGTTTATCTAGCCATGGTAGAAGTCCTGAAAAAGATTTCTTAGGGTTGTCATCCAGTGCTGGGAACTATGTTAACTAAGCTTCTCAGAGTGTAAAACTAAACAAAAGCATTTTCTGTTTAGTCCAGTGCTTCTGCACTGTTCAGATATATTATTCACAGGCTGTTAACAGGCAAACTTCTCAAAGTTTCCCAAATTATCTAAATTAATCTAAAAATATATCTTCTGATACAATTAAGTCATTACTGGAGGAAATTTATCTCATGTTCTGTAATCAAAAAGCAATAGTTACAACCAGGTTGGTGTAAAATGAAGCTGGTTAGCTGTATTATTATTATTTTATAAAAAATAAGTTAAAAAATAGTAATTTCTGCTTCAAAAATTGGAAAATCCTGAATTTATGACTTATGCAACATAATTTCCTGCCTCTTCTCTTGGGGAGGTTTTTTTAGATTTCTTGATATAGGTAATAAGTTTTAATATATCATAGAATCATAGAATGGTTTGGGTTGGAAAGGACCTTAAAGATCATCTAGTTCCATTCTCACCTGTCATTAGCAGGGACACCTTCCACTAGACCAGGTTGCTCAAAGCCCCGTTCAACCTGGCCTTGAACACTGCCAGAGATGGGGCAGCCACAACTTTTCTGAGCAACCTGTCCCAGTGCCTCAGCACCCTCATAGTGAAGAATTGTTTCTTAATATCTAATTCAAATCTCCCCTCTGTAAGCTTAAAGCCATTCCCCCTTGTCCTGTCACTACATGCCCTTGTAAAAGGTTTTTCTCCAGATATCTTGTAGTTCCCCTTCAAGTATTGGAAGACTGTAATAATATTCCACCCCCGAGCATGAAAATTATGTTGCAGAAATAAATTTTTAATTTATAGTTGAAAATCCAACAAGGTACTTAAAACCATTCTCAAAATACCACAGGATTTAGACGTACTTTGCAATTCCTCTCAACTCTTGTGTTTACCCTTAGGAATTTACTCATCTTTAACAATCTAGCTTTCTAGACTTGATGCCCTGCTTAGATTATGCTTCCTTTCGAAGATGAATGGCCCTAGTTAAAAGTCTGACATTTTTAGGGGACCTATCCTTTGCTAGCTCTTCAGATTTCTAATAATTCAAAAATCTTTATCACACCCAATGATATCTAGCAACCTTTACTTAATCAAACACTATCTTTTATCAATGCAAAATACATCTCAGTGTTAGACTGTTCCTTTTCTCCCTGCCATTAGTTATTTTGCATGCTTCCATGGCAGCATCCTGCATACCTTCTTTCCCAGCTAGTAATCCTGTATATTACAACTCTCTCTCGTCATATGGAAATTATTCAAGGTCTCTAATTATTTCCATTGTCCTTTTCTGGATCATTTCTATTTCTGCTACATCCTTTATGAAAGTAGATGTCTGAGATTTACCAAAGTATGAGGCAGAAGGAGTCTCACTGATTTATGTATCACATTTTGTTATTCTCTATCTCCCAATAAATACCAGTTCTCACAGCATATTTTATGTTTGGAACATTAGTCCACACATAAAGACTTGTGTAAGACTATCTAAAATTAATGTTTTTGGGCAAATGTAAAGTAGTTCCAAGGTACTTCCCAGCATGCATACTTTTACATCTTCAGCATATATTTGCACAGACTGAAGCTGATTAATTTTTGGTACAACCAGATGCTTTAATATTGTGCCTTCATTGGAGTCGTCTTGTGCTCCAGGATAATATTATTATTTTAACATAAGCTGTCTGGCTCCTTTTTCACAGAAAATAAGTGGAAACGTTTCTGCAATTATTTCTCTTCAAATAAAAATACCCAAGGAAAACTCTGAACATGATAATACACAAAAGGTAATGTGGTCCAAAGTAAAGAGTTTGAGTTAGACTACTAAAATTATATTTAGGCGTTTGATTTTGCTGAACATCTTCTCTTGCTTCCATGGTTCCTCAGTAAAATTTTGCTGAAAATTCTGGTTTTCAGGTACCTGAATTCATACCCAGGAGCCCAATTTGAGACATCTACTTCTGTATCCTCACTTGAAGCTTTTAAAAGAAGCAGCTGAGGATACGAAGTTTAGGAAAAATGTTAGTTTGTTTCATTTTTTTTCTTTGACTCAAATTCAAAACTGCCATAAAATCTTTCTAACCTTAAAAAGAACTTGCAGTGTTTCTCTGTATGAGAATAATATATCTTTCATTTTGATATTAATTTTAAAGTACTCCTGAGCTCTATTAGAACACTCTGAACACAGCTTTGCCAGGTTTCTTTGCCAAAAGACTGTAAAACATAATAAAGGATTTGCATTGCATCACAATGTTTCTCTATTGATATGAGAACAGCCTACTATGAAGGATGTTATTTAATTCAAAATGCTGGGCAACTATAACAGAATAAGCAGAAGGGAACATTTAGAATGAACATGATGGGAGAAAAATGTTTTTTAAAAGAAAGTGTTCTATTAACACAGGCCCAAGCTTGCAACAGTTCCAAAGAAAGAGATATAATCCTTGTCACTGGAGAAGTTTAGATTTAAGCCACACAAGTTGCATGGGAATATATAGTATAGAGCAAACCCACACTGCCTTGAGCTGAATAGCTTGAATGATCTAATACGTCTTCTGCCTTTTAAACAGAGTATTGAATAACGACACAGGTGACGAGGTTTTGACTGGGGGGACAGGGTTGTTGTTTGAGGACTTTGTTTGGGTTTTGTTTTGTTTTGGGGTTTTTTATTGGTGGGGTTTTTTTTTCTTTTTTCTTTTTTAGATAATTTATGGCACTTAGAGCTCTAGAATTACAATAAGCAAATACATTGGGCTTTTCGCACTGCTGGTGCTTAACCTTGCATACACCTCTTTCATCCACGCTTCCACACTCACTGAACGACTAGCACAAATCACACATCTACAGTTTCTCTCTAGGTTCCTTTCTCAGAAGGGTTTTGATGACTTTTTCCCAGATGGATATTATTTTATTTCCCTAACTTTCTTTCTCTCAGTATTTTTAACCCTCTGCATGCTATACCAGGCACAGATGTTAATCCCCTTTTAGTTATTTTTAACATATGCTTTTTCTCTCATAGTCTCCCTTACATTTCTTCTTCCCTCTCTTCTGTATGACTTTGCCTTGTTTTTGTGGTTACTGATTTGTTCTTTCCAGTGTCCCATTTCCATCCTTTACAGTGGCCTCCATTCATCCATTTCCCTTGACCAGTTCTGAAGAAAGGAATTTCTTTCCAGAGACATTCTACATTGTTTTTAGCATTTGAAAATTTCTATCCTACCTGAATTTATTTCTCAGTCTCTGTAAGAAAACTGTTTACTAAGAAAGGCAGAGTTGAGAATTGTACTAGCATCTTTGTTAACTTCTTTTTCAAAGGATGTTATTTTTATCTTTTGTGTTTGTAGTGTTCTTAATGCACCGAGAAACAAAGTCCAGCAAGGCAGAAGGAAGAAAAATGATCCCTTGTTATAAATAAAATCTCATTCAAGTGAAGAGATTAATCTTTCAGATGTCCACAGCACCATAAGTGCCTACATTCATGTTCATCAACATTATAACCTCTATACATAGGTATAAAGTTCAGGGTTACTTTCCTTTGTTTAGTACCATGTTCTCTCCACTGGTGGTAAAAGGAAGTCTAGAGTAAATTAGATATAGGCATCTGTAAACATCCAAGGTTGGTTGGATTACTCCCAGCAGAAGGAGATGCTCAGAGGAACAAATCAGTATTGCTAATGTGAAGTCAATGGAATTATGGCCTACAACAGCTATGGCCAAGGCTTAACAACTCAAAGATGTTAAATTAAAAAAAAAAAAAAAGATAAATATTGCTGATAGTACAAGGGCCAGCCTTAGCATTGTCCAAACCTTATTTGATTTGTGGGTTCTCATCAGCTATTTTGTTCTCAATTGAATTGTCTTTTTGTTCTTGGAACAAGCTCATTAAGCTTTGCTTTTCCAAAAATTCAGGACTTACTTCAGAAGAAATTTGCTAGAACTTCTAATGTTTTATAATGCTTTTTTCTTACCTCCTTCTTTAGAACAAAGGGTGATCAAAGTGTGAACTGTATCCATCAGTTCAAGCTGCTGTTTCTGCAGGACACTGTTATTGCTTGTTGCCTTGTTTAACTGCTTCTCTAGCTCCTGGATTATGTAGCTTTGTCGTGTGACCAAGCTCTGTAGGTTCTCTTTTTCTTCCTTCAAAGTGTCCAGCTCCTCTTTATGTCTTTCTTCCATTTCTAAAATTCTGTGCTCAAGTAAACTAAAATGTAATAAAACAATTAGATATTATTTCATTACAATATATTTATTAATACAAAAAACAAAACTTTTTTCTTTTTCACCATAGAGTTCAGTAATTAAAACATTTATTCTAAAAATGCCACATCCACTAATTCAGCCCACTGAGTTAATGAGCTAAATTAGATTTTCTCTATCAAGTAGCCAAATATAACTGATCTCTGAGGTTTCATGTCTAGTTGTTACACCCATCCAAGTACACGAGCATAGGGCCAATAATACTTTCATATGTACAAATTCAGGCAGAAAAGCCTAAGGTAGGCAAAGGAAAGAGAAGAGCAAAGCATTGAAGAGGACATCATTGGTAGTATGGGTGGGCTGATATAATAAGAGGCAGAAATCAAGGGTAAACTAAGGAAAACTTTGTGAAGGGCTTTGCCACTGAATGGAAGATAAGCATTAAGAGCTATGGAGTACCATCAAGAGAAACGGAACCCAAAACAAAAGTACCATTTGATGTGGTCTGTAATGTTAGGAAAGGAATTGTGTGACAAATGAGTGGTATCTGTTTCACATTATGAATAGTAATGTTTCCACAAAAGATAAATCAGAAGCTTGCATTTTAAGATAGGTTTAATGTCTTTTCCATTGTCCTGGGGTCAGGACCATGACATTCTTGTATCCACATACATATTTCTTTACTCCCTTCCCCCCACCTCCCCACTTTTTCCTGTTCCACAAAAGGCTCCTCAAAAACAAAACTGTTGGGTGTCATACTATGCAAGCTGCTTACATCAACTTTTATAAATAATTTTACACACATGTGGAAACACTTTCTCCTGATGAATATTCTTTTTCTAGTATGCTCTCTGTCCTGAGTCAGAAGAGTACAATTTACAAAGATCAAAGGCATATCAGATTATATCTAGAAGAATAGAGGAGCTGTACAGAAAGGATATTTAATATCTGTCAACAGTGAAGAAGAATTTTTTTCAGGACAGTGCTTTGATGCTGTGGTGAGAGTTTAGCAGAAATAATTTATTAATATTAGATAAAGAAACTAATTCAATCTCTTTGCTACTTTCTATTCAGTAATTCTACACTATGCACCAAGAGGTGTTTCTCATGCCCATAAACCAACTGGTGGTTACAAACTTGCCAACAAACTGCTTCCTGTGTAAGTCAGTCTTTGGTTTTATTTATTTATTTGCACTCTCCCCCCACTTTTGTTTTTACTTCTGGATAATAGATCAGTGGCAAAATGCCTGCATAATTTCAGGTCATTTAACCTAACTGAAGAATGTAATAAAATCCATATGGAGTTTTTAATACTAGATATCACAGAACCTTAATATGAGCTGTTACAAATGATAGCAATGCAAAGATTAAATTCAGGCCTTGGATTTGCTGTACAAGCTAGAGTAATATAAAACTTTTTTTTTTTTTTTTTAATAAAAGAAACCAAGCAGCAAATCTTTTTTCTGAAACATTATAAATGTGGGACTTAAAAAGGCACTGAAGAAAATATACTTTGTAATACCAACATACCCGGTTCTGTGAAAGCCAGCAGAATCTGGATAAAGGAGGGGAAAAAGAGAAGAAAGGGAGGGAAAACCTTTTTTTTGTGCAGTCCCAAATGCAAAGAGAAACATGATATCTCATTCTTAAAGACTCATTAATTAGCAACATAAGCATAACAAGATTCAGTGGACTGGAATGAAATGACAGAAAGTTTCAATCTGAAACAAAGTATGGATTTTGAAGTCAAAGACAATAAATTATTTTAACACCTTATGAGACCTGTAGCTGATTTTTTTTCATTACTTGAACTCTAACATTAAACATGATACCTTTAAGCTCTAGACTCACATTTATTTTTTTTTTCGAGAATATTTCTGTGAAAGTCTTTGAGCTTTTTTTATACAGAAGGTCAGACTAATTAGCTTAGTTAGAACCAGTTGAAAACGTTCTGATGGGACTGGTTGTAGTTATAAAATATTGTTAAAAAAAATAAAATGTTCTATGTGAATTTTACTGGTTCTGTTTACTTTTTCACAGAAATTATTGAAATGCTATTTTGACTTGATTTTAACTTTGCTGATAGATCCTAAATTGTATATTAATGCACTTTGATTAGGAACAAGGTAGGTCCTGCACACAGTTTGTGATAGAATGGGTGTTAGGTGTGACCACATCCCAATCTGACATTTTACAGTCCATCAAAAATGCTATGCTTTGCTAATGTAAGAGAAGATGCCATTCTTGAAGCCAGATTATTGCTTTATAGTCAAATACCAAGTGAAGGCAAAAAAGGTCTCTTTACCTTTCATGTAGTAGACCCTGGTATAGTACAGGCCATTTCCCTAATTCTACAACATCCTATTTGTACGTCCATGTCTAAATGATTTCCATATCTGAATGTTTTCATGTAAAAGAAAGAGCCTTTGATACCCACAATTTGTGCAGTTCATTATTTGTTTCCCACTGTGGCCTTCCTAAGACCATAGTAAATGAACCCATGGTGATGACAGTCTTATTTGTAGCAATACTGGACATGCCAAGTGAAAAAGGAAGAAGCTGACAATCTTTAGTACCTCCCAGTTTGCCGTCTACAGAGACAGACAGCAAGCAGATGTTTTACAGCTTTAATAATAATATATCGTGACATTTATGAGTGTTGTGTCACCAACATGTGGTGGAAAGTTGGTAGTGTCATAGCACTTGGTTCCTTTACAGTTTTCTATGTGAATTAAAAATCATGTTATAAAGTGCGAAACTAAGCTATTTAGAGGAATGCATATGCATTTATGCAATGATCTTTCTATATCCATAAATCTACAACAGATAAAAATAAGTCCTGAGGATAGGACCACTCCCTGTATGCCTGGAAGAAATCCAAAACATTCATTGTATTTCACGAGGAATCAGTGAGAAACCTTTGGTCAAAGCTCTAAATGAAGAAAAGCAAAAATTTCACATAGATAGAGGATTTCTGCATCGGCCTGTTCCAAAAGGAAGAAATCTTTGAACAGCATGAGAAAAGCTGCTCTTATGAGATTTGATTCCAATGTGGACAGAATTTTTAATTTCTGTCATAACATTCAAATTTATTATAGCTCATTTGAATTAAAAAAGCACTAGAAACCTCATAAAAAAATCTTGAAACAGGTTGAAAACAATTACAAAGATATTAGGATATTTTTTGAACAGTTGCCAGAGAACTCTGTTAGCTATTTTTTGCTTGTGACATTGGAAAAATTTCTAATAGAAATATACCATGAAGAAATAACTGAGTGCTTGGCAAAGATATTTACCCAATTTTTTATAGAGGCATTTTGAAGACAGGGTTAAAATGAAAATATTTCTTCTAGTTTCCATTAATGACTATTACTGCCATAAAATTTTAAAGAAAACAAAAAAGAAGGCTGTCTCTATACCAATTAATCCAATAATATGTGTAGGCTGACTAAAATTGTTATATAACATTCTTTCATGACATGTTCCAGTAAAATGTTATGGGCATGATATAATGACTGGTTCTTTTTTACAGTAAGTTTACTCTATGTTTCCTACACATTTGAAATTCCTATTTATTTCCTATCTATTTGAAAGTCCTGAATGTTTGAAAATAGTTACTGACCTAGACAGATGAAGTAGTCACAGGCATTACAATACTCACAATAAAAATAAATCACCATTAACTACAAACATCATATATATACCTATGTGTGTATGTATACACGCACCCATACACATACACATGAATGTGCGTTTTTTTAGAATTGTAGCTTTCACTTCGGGGAAACAAATTAAGCATGTGGGGAACAGAACAAAGCTGTGAAGAAACAGATGTTATTGTTAGCATGGATAAATATCAGTATTATCCACTGGACAATGACTCTTCGGAGTCGTTATCTAGAAGACAGTTAAATTAAAATCAAACATGCACACACACCCCCCAGGTCCAGACACCCTTAGTTTTGCTAAAGGTTTACCATGTCTCAGTGTCTAAACTACTGATCTTGGTAAGGCTGTACAAATATATATACACACAAAACCATACAAATGATGTGTTAACTTTGTCAGGCTATAAGCTGTTAGAATGCCTGGGTGCAACTGAGCTATGCCCAGGTGGTTCAGAAAAAGACCTCTGATAACGCTGGAGAGGGTAGAAGGCCCATACAGAAGACAAAGAATGACTTCCAGTGAAAGCTGTTGACTTTTTGAAAGGTGATGAAGTAGAACATATAGAAAGCACTCTGGTAGCTCTCTGGGGAGGAAGGAAAGTCTGGTTTAGACAATATGCCTTATAAGGTTGTAGTTTACTCACTAATCCATTCCAGACCACAGCAGTTTAAGGGATTTTTTTATCTTTGTTTTCAGAGGCCTCAGTTTAGACACGTGAGAACAGGATATAGACCAGATCTTAGAGATGGGCATCTTTTGCATGAAGATAATCTCTAAAAAAATCTGGATTTATTAAAGATTTAGATAAAAACACTTACTTTTTTGAGTAATTCAATAAAAACAACTAATGTGATAGTAGAAAAAAATTCTGTGGTTGTATACATGTGGTTTTCTTGTATTATTATGTATAAGGAAGTTCTCAGAGTGCCTCCAAGTCACAGAGTGGCTGCGCAATCAGTACTTTCTTTTCAGTTTCTGTATTTTAGTATTAGGAAAGGGATCTCTGGTTCTAGATCTATATTTTTTAACTCTTAAGACAGCATGTCACAGTTGCAGTTAAATGAAACTTGAACGGGGCTGGAGCACCTCCCGTATGAAGACAGGCTGAGAAAGTTGGGGCTGTTCAGCCTGGAGAAGAGAAGGCTGCGTGGAGACCTTATAGCAGCCTTCCAATATTTGAAGAGGGCCTACAAGGATGCTGGGGAGGGACCTTTCATTAGGGACTGTAGTGGTAGGACAAGGCATGATGGGTTCAAACGTAAATAGGGAAAGTTTAGATTAGATCTAAGGAAGAATTTCTTCACAGTGAGGGTGGTGAGGCACTAGAATAGGTTGGCCAAGGAAGCTGTGAATGCTCCAACCCTGGAGGTGTTCAAGGCCAGGTTGGACAGAGCCTTGGGTGACATAGTTTAGTGTGTGGTGTCCCTGCTCATGGCAGGGGGGTTGTAACTAGATGACCTTAAGGTCCTTTCCAACCCTAACTACTCTATGATTCTGTGATTCTATAAGAAGACAAACAGCTAGAGAATTTAAATGCTTACTTTTGAGTGCAAGAATGCTATTTTCTCATTGAGACAGCTTCTTTGTACTTTCTTTTATATGAGTGAAATTTTCTGTATGTTGTTAAGTATTGACCGGTCATTCTTACTTTGGTGGTCTGATATTCTATTCTGAGTTTAAGTAATTGTAAAAATATGTGTCCCCATATTCCTCAAGGCCAGTAACTGGTCACCTAACATCAGTAAGCCTATTTTTTTTTTTTATACCAGTGATAGTACCATTGAAATCACAAAAGTCAAGCAAAATATCTGGATTTATCTTTTTTAGTGCATGTGAAACCTGCAAACAAAACTAATCCATCTTTCACACAGTAAGATGGAAATTCAAGAATCATTGAGTCCTTGCTTCTCGTAGGATAAAACAGTTCTTGTACTGAATGTGTTAATGTAGTTAGATTGCCTGCATATTCATGTAGGATTTTATATTTAAATTTCATTTCCACTATATATTGCTAGAAGATGCAGAATTCCATCATAGTTTTCTCTTTTGTTTCATATTAGTAAATAAAAAGTTGTTTTCACACTTACATATTGAAACAAATGGCATACAATAAGTTAAATGCAGATGGTACACTCTGGGAAAAAAGAGGGGGTGATAAAGGCACTTTAGCAGGGGAATCTATGAAGAATAAATCAAAACAGTTTTTAAAAAACTCTTGTGGGAGAAAAACCAGCAATGGAAGAAACTACCATTTACGTTATAGTGGGTGGGAACCCACAAAACTAAATTATTTATGGCATGAGAGCACTTAATAGAAACATGATTCTGGGGCAAATGTGACTCTACTTATGCCACAGAATATCTTTCACTTCGGTGGGATAAATAGAAAAAAATTGGCCACTTTTCCCAGCAGAGGCAGGAAGTAAAGAGAAAGGCCAAGAACAGATATATCTCTTCTCTAAAGATCATACATTGGTCCCCTGTTGATATGCAGTGTTCATTTTCTTTAATGTACTGTGATACATCAACAATCAGTTATTATTACTGTAATATTTTGCTTTACTTTAATACAAAATCCATTTTTTGATAGCAATTAAGATTTTTTTTTTTAGTACAGAAAAAGAAATGATCTGCCTACATTACACTTTCTCTTTTGATTATTTTTGTGATGATAACAGTTCCTACACTCATTTCCACTGTGGTGTGAACCTACTGCAAAAGAAAGGCCCCTTCCAAACAAGCTTATAGTCAACGCAGGCAAAGTGGATAAAAGTTTTCTCTATTTTATTGATGTGAGAGTGATATTTAGAGGGACAAAGACATTTTAATTGTAAATAACTACTGAACATAGCCCGATCAGCAATCTACAAGTACTGTTTATAGCTAAGTCAAACTAAAACTAAAATCATTGTCATGTCCAGAAACGTAAGATCTGCCAAGATCATGAAGATGCGTCCCAGAGTGAACTTGATACACATATAATTGATTTCAGGATTGGGACCTAGGAGGCCAAGTCTAAGCATTTCTTTGTTAGGAGTAGATGATACAGGCAGCTGACTATCCATAATTTAGTGGAATCACAACACTGACCTCTCCCTAATTTTATCATTTTCAAGGAGGGAATATAGAACCTGGAAATGTATGCCAGGTTCTTGCTTCATAACAAGATGAAACTCAATGTGCTTTTTCATTTATCCATATACAAATATACTTCTAAGAGAAAGAATTAGGTATAAAATGTGCTTTTTAACATACCCCTCCTTTTCTTCTGAAAAAACAAGGTAGACCATTTTGTCATGTCATAGACCATTTCATCATAATGTCAGCCAAGTCAAAGGTCATCTTAAGTAAAACTTACTTGTTCACTGACATGAAGGTTTTACACCCTGACACATTGCTAAGATAAATAAGTAAATTCAAATTATTAAGTACACAAGACAGTCTTTTGAGCAGCCAGTAAAATTTTGTTGCTAACCAGATTGTAGAAGATAAAAATGCAAGTATTTATATACTTGACTAATGCTTGGGCTAATTCTAAATTGAAATAGATTTTTAAAATATGCAGAATGAACTGCCTCCTGCATGTGCCTACTCTTTCTGTAGAGTAACAGAAGAGCCCATATATGCACTTTAGGTGAATTACTTAATTTTGAGATGGCTGAAATTAATTCTGCAAGAATTTATTCATACTTTCATCTGGTCAAGGGAAATCTATGGAGTTCAAGACTTTTAAACGTAATCCAAATTCTCCAGAATAACATCTGTTGGAATTACTGGTTATACACAGTTGTTAAATACATTAAATTGGTTTTCATAACCAGTAGAAAAAATGGCATATTATTTGACCAATTTTGCAACTAGACATATCTAGCAAAAACATCTCTTATTATCGGTGTTTTCTATTTTTCATCATTATCCAACCATGAGACACAGCTGAGCTTGTCTGCCAAAGTGGCTGTGCCTTGGAGAAAACACGTTTAAGAAAGGGTAAAACCACTACATGACAGTGTGAGAAGCGAGGTAAAATAGTGAGAATAACAATGCTGCAGACACCAAGTTCAGAGAAGAAGGAGAGAAGGAGGTTCCCCTGCACCCATGGAGAGACCATAGTGGAGCAGGTATTTCCCATGGAGAACTTCACACTGGAAAAGGTGGAGATGTCCAGAAGGAAGCTTCAGCTTATGGATAGGCCACATTGGACAAATCTTATCCTGAAGGACAACAGCTTATGGGAAAGAGCCATGCTGGAGAAGGGAAAGAGCAAGAGGAAGGACCAGGTGAACTGACCACAACCCCTGTTCCTTCCACCTGCATTGCTCGAAGGCAGGGTGGTAGAAGAGTCAGGAGTGATTTTGAGCCTGGGAAGAAGGGGAGGTAGGGGTGAAAGTTTTTTTTGATTTGTTATTATTTCTAACCATCCTACACCATTATTAATTGGAAATAAGAAAATATGTTTTTCCCATGGCAGTACTGGTAGGTGATCTCTCTGTCTTTATTTCAACCACAAGATTTTTCATTATATTTTCTCCCTCTGTCCTGTTGATGAGGGGGAGTAAGAGAGCAGCTGGGTGGGCATCTGGCAGCCAGGCAAGGTCAACACATCACACACACTCTGAGATACTGGATTGTTAAATCCAGTAAGTTCAGGTAGAGTCCTGTGTCACAGAAGCACCTCTCCCAGTAAGGAACTCTCTCTGCAAGAGACATACTTCTCTGAAGCACAGAAAGGTACAACACTGGTACTTCTTCTTGACTCTCACTTCACTGTTTAAAAAGCTATGTTCTGATAAACAGTTTCTTCTTCAATTTCAACATAAACCCCAAATATTTACCATTCACTTATTCTTTATTCTTTAAATGGATCATGTCTCCAAGTATGCTATATATAAATGAGTTCAAAGAGAGAGATCCTTCCTTATATCAAAACTAGAAAGATGAACTTTAAGGTAGTTGATAAAATCATAATTTTATATTAGTATTTTTCTACCTGAAAATTCTCATACAAGTTATCCTTGTGCTTTTCAGTGGGAGGATCTGTGGCCATGTGACTAAGTTGTCATGAAGCAAACCAAGTTCTAAATTTACAGTTCACATGAAAAGTGGTAAAAATCAACTTACATTTATCATACATGAGCTAACACAGTGTATGTTCACACCCTAGCGCTTTTAGCCATTTCATAAATGTTACCTATACTTTCCAATTACCATATTTGCATCTTTCTTTTCTCAGTTTCTTAGAACGAAGTATGCACAAACCACTTTATGAGTGTAAGACACCAACTACTCGTTCTTACCTGTTTTTCTCATGAATTTTCAAGATTTCATGTGTCTGTTGTAGCAGCTGTTTTTCTAGCTTGTATGTTGACAGTGAATTTTCTAGTAGCTGAATTTCAAGTCTGGATGTTTGATTTAGCACCTTAAGGATAAATTAAAAACATTAGTGTTTATATTGTCCTGGTTATGTTTCCATAGCAACATAATGCAACCATTTCATTCTGATTTGATGATTCCTCAAAAATTGTTTCTAAATCCTTTTTTTAACCTCAGCTGCTCAGCTGGTGCAAATGAACTCACTCAGGCTACACTGATATGTACCAGCTGATATTCTGGCACCCTGTTTACTGTAGAATAATACTAGAGCGGCAGAAAAAGGAAAGGTGACTGCCAAATAAGCTTCATTTCAATGGAAGGAACATGAGGCATGCCTCAAACATGAATTCCAACAAAGCATGCTTCAACCAGAAGAGTGCAAGAGTACTTGGACCACAGCCAAAGTGTTGCATCCGCTATTTTGTAAATAGAGCTCCTACTTTAGCTTTCCCCTGAGGTCTCTCTTTTGCCATATTGGCAGAAGTCTGGTGTCTGCTTATGTTATCACAACTTGCACTCTTACACAGATTTTTAAGATGTGGGCTGTGATCCTAAACATTGCCTTATGCAATTGTCTTTCACTTTACTGGTGGTCTGTATCAATAGCCCCTTTTACTAAGTACATCAGACTGAAAGAGGCCTTTTAACTAGAAGAAAGAGAATAGAGTCTAACAAAAAATAGTTCAAAGGTGGAAATAGCACAATGTTTTCAAGAGCGAAAGCAACAATGTTAATTAATGTTAGCTGATTTTATTGGGTTGTTGTCATTCATTACACAGAGCCTGAAGCAGTGTGTGTTGGTTTTTGTAAAAATGTGTGCACAGAACTGAGATGTAATCACTTCTGGAACTGAAAAAGCTTCATCTTTAATGGAACCTATCAGACCTTTCTTGGAAGGATATTTATCAGTATCATCATAGGATTATATGGTAATATTTTCACATGCATGCTAGGTAAGAATTTGTTACAGAACATAAAGCAAACAGAATGGCTCTCAAACTCAGCCCAGTGCCTTATTTTTGTTCGAAATTGTTGACATTCACAAAGTAACTTGAGCTGGTCTTGTTTAAGGGTACAGAGGTTTTAAAAATTGGACATTGTGTGAAGCGGTTATGTTTTTCAAGATGGATACATCTGGAAACGTCAGGAGGCAGCACCACAGTTTCAGAAGAATGTGGCAGAAATTGAAACTGTATTACGAAGATTGGCAAGAAGACAGGAAACCACCGACAGATTTCTAAAGAGGAAGTGATTTTAGTGCTAGGGATCAATCCTATAGAGATGGCTCTTTATATTCATGTGACGTTATACAGTTTTACAGTAATAACAAATACACAGTGTTTTATAAAAGAACTGATGCTTGTCCCTCTTTCTTCATGGTTTAAAAGCTTCAGATATACACTACTTTTCAAATAACTGGAAACATCTTGCAGAAAATAAACAAACTTTCCTGTAACAGTAAAGAGGCAAACAACAACGGAGATCAAAGGCTCTGTTTTAGCCTGAAACTCTTTATTTAGCTTGACACTTGTATCATTCACAGTTGGTAGCTGGGCTGTTTATTTGAAGTCAAATGATGATTTAGTTTCCTGGACAGTCCTGCCTGCCTTATGCACACAGAGCTAAATACGCTAACCAAATGAAATCAGAAGACAGATGCACAACGATGGTCAGTCATCGCTGCTGCTGGTACCAAGAAACAGAGTGTGTATGTTTCTTGGAGCCATGTGTTGAAATGTTTTGTGTGGTGGTGTATTGGAATAGGAAGAGGATAATAAAAGCTTTTAGAAAACCACTCTGGGAACATACCTGGGTTTCAACATCCGTGAGTTTTCTTGTCTGTTCTGCTGTCTGGCTGAGGAGACTGGTCCCTATCTCGAGCATGGTGGCGGTGTGGTTCTGCACAGCATTCTGCTGCAGTTGCACCATCTCCGATTTCATGTTTTCCACAATGTAGTTCTCAAGCTGTAAAAGAGAAAGGGTTGTAGCTGTGGTATTTTTGCTTGTTTAGGCATTCTGGTGACATCAGGGTGGATAGCTGGCATTCTTGCTAAAAGGGGAAATTTCAACCTTTTCAGGGGGAGCCCAAGTCTCAGCTGACCCTGTGATTGTGGGTGTAGTGACCTGACCATCTGCGTAGCCCTTTCCAGCCACAGAGTCCCAGTGTTTTTCCAAGTATCACAGCCTGCTGTCATGAGCTGGAGCAGGCTCTGCCTGTCTCCATCTGTGTTGAGATTGCAGTGGACAGGACATCTGTGGTAGAGATGTAATGACAGCTCCAAATGAACCCCTAAAAGAACAAAGCACACCGCAGGGAAATGCCAGGTCCTACTTGTATATTATAATTTACATGTGAGTCCTTCCTGGAAGAGATCCTACCATATCCTATCCTACCTCTCCTGGATTTTTCCTATCTCACAGTTTCATCAATATTATTTTTTATGTGTTAGACCCCCACAAAGAGTTTCACAAACTCAGCAGTGGGCATGGCTTAGTTTAGCTGTGACCAATAAATTGTAAAGGAATGAAGACACTGTCAATGGCAATAAAAGAAGGAAGTTCTTGACCAAAACACATAGAAAGCTGTTTTGTTCCTTTGATTTTTTTTTCCTTTTTTGATGAATTAGGACCTTCTTAATAAATTGGGCACCCTAGAGAGAGGGGCACTTTTTGTTTCAATCCATTTTAGTTAACATAGGCAGGGTCATTCCCCTTCTAGCTACCTACATCCTTGCCCAGCAACAGCACACTAGAAACTCAGGAGTAGTCTACAATTTAATGAGATTGTTTCTTTCTTATACAAGCAGTGTTTTGGAATCTTGCTTGATGTGCTCAATAAAGTATTAACAGAAGAAAGGTGGCCCAGAACATCCCAGAACATGTTTTTTCAATACCTTCCACTGAAATCAGTTGGAGTCCAGCCAGTGAAGGACACCCAGTGAAGATCTGGTCCTCAGTTTCTTTCTGTGGCTTATCATGTTTTTTACAGTTAGCCAGTTCCAGACTTAAGCAACCACTGTTTTACCTAATCATGTCAATCACATTGGACCCATTTCTGCAGCAGTAAGCATATTTCATTGTGAAAAGTGAGCTGTGCAACTATATAGTATGAACCAGATGGAGTTTATTTAAAGGCTAAAGAAAGAAGCAGGAGTCAGATATACAGTATGATTAATAAAAAGGGCTGCTTTCATCTTATTTATAAACATACTTGTGCTTAGGCATAACTACTGTTAGATGTTCTGATGAGCCACATCAGCTGAGCTCACAAAGGATTTATCAAAATTTAGTCACTTATGTACACCTCCTACTAGTTTTATAAACACTTTGACAGAGAAAGAACACTGCCAAAGTGTAAATATTTTTGGCATAAACAGTTGTTAGTGTTTTGTTTGTTTGCTTGCTTACATCAGTTTGAAGAAGCACTTAATACCCATGTTGGTCAAAACCAAAGTGGATTTCTTACAGTTTCAGACAACAGAAATATTTGCTTAAATTGCCAGGTAACCACTCTGGGCTGGAAACCTGCAGAGTGTTTTAAGTGGTGGGGAAAATTTATTCTTGAATACTCTGATAAGTCTTAAAATGAGATTTAACAGCCAAGCAAAACTGCATTGCAAAACAATGTCTACAGAGGATGTCACCATTTTCCACTCCCAGTATAAGTTCACTGCTCTGTTTTAGTCTGTTACTGTGAGATAAGTGTTACAAATATTATGCTAGTTCAAGGGAGATTTTACAGATCCATCACATTTCTATGCCATGCTTTTATGTTCAGAAGTATTTTGCCTGTATATCTCTTTCACATCCAATAATGTATTTTTAGCAACCCTTTGCTCCTTGTTTTCTAACCATTTTCCTTTTTTATCCCCCAAAGTATCCTTTGGTTGCAAATAATCACTATGAAAGAGCCCCACAAATGGGATGCTCCATATTCTCTATATTCTCATCCAGATACTGGAACATCTGAACAAGAAGTTCAAATTTCTCCCACAGCTTTCACCTCCTAATGAAACACAGGACTCTCAAGACATAGTACTGCCCACGATGGAGTACCAACACTCACATTTCTCTCATCCAATGTGTTTTGTTTCCAGATAGGAACATAGCATGTATGTGATGTGATTGTACAGTGCTTGATTTGTTAGTCCACAGCTTTCTGAGACTGCCTTGTTTAACATGGGCCACATGGTACATGTGCGTACTGGATGTCTGGGAAAACCGTAAAAAAATATGGTAGATACACTTACTATACATCAGAAATCAGAAATTAGATATTTTCACACATCAACAAAAACACAGATAGGAATATAAATATAAATAGACAAAAAATTACATTTCTTACTGGGTTTTTTTCCCTGTTGCTTTACTCACATTACAGAAAGGATTGTGTTTAAAAGATCTAATTGTGTCTGTGTGAAGCTACAGCAGGTTTTGACTAGCAAGAACACAGGTGCTGATTGAGGCATATTGGACAACTTGTACTTTTAATTATTGTAGGCTAACACACTCCCCATAGTATCCATTCTTGGGCAACTGCCCTTGGTTACTCACTCCTAAAACAGCCTCTGATTGAATCTGAGACTGACTCATTATAACAACAAAGCTGATTTTCCCATTTCGGAATTACTCATTAAATGCTTTTGTAAATATTTGGTGTTCCGTACACTGCCACAATAGTTTCTGCGAGCACATCTCAGGAGCATCAGGAGCTATTCACTCAGGCCAAGGAAGGTAGAACAAGGACTGAAATACTGTAGAGGTTCTGTTACATTAATTCCCCTTCTTTCCTTCACCCACTTCTTTTAGTTTGCTCAGGAGATTTACTGGTTGCAATACTGACTCTGCCAAAATCAATGGCAAAATCCCTATTGACTTGAATAGGCCAAGATTTCACTTATTATTTTTATTGCAGGAAACCAACATTTACCAGGTTCATTACAGCCAAGCAGCAAGTTTTATCTGAAACCTTCCCTTCTTCGGAGACATTGTATTAAGTGTACTGAACCTTAGGCTGAGCTTTCTTTGTGGTTAGTTAAGAGGAATAGCATTTAACAGGTGATAAAAGTATCCTTGCAGGGTGGCCTCACAGAAAATATGACACACAGAAACCTATTCATGAAGTAAATTCAAGAACAGTTAGGGGTTGAAGTCATCTTTTAGAACCCTTTCTTCCTATAGTTAATTCAATTTATCCGGAGACTCTGTGTTAAACACTAAATGTATAATACATGGTGAAATACTCTTTTCAGTGCATCTACATTTTGCATTTGGATTTTCAAATCCATACATTACTGTTTCTTCTTATTTTAGATACCTTTTTTTTCAAAAATGAAACAGAATTCTTTTCTGTATTCTTTTTCCCTCATTCCACCCCTCCCACTATGTGGTTTTCTATAGTACATTGATGCCCATTCTCTTAATTTGGCTGCATCTGCTTTCAGTAAGACCCATTACATTGCACAGGAGTTTTCAGTAATGCAGGCTTACTGGTGGGATGCATAATAACATTGTAACTTTTGCAGAAATAAAACTGTCAGAATGTTCAGTATTATTGTTTAATAAACATTCCAGATGATTATGCATTAAAAGTATCTAGCTTTTTCTGGACAATGTTTATTGACTAATCTTCATAGAAACCACCCAAACACTAACAGAGCTATTAAAATGAAAACTGTAACTTAGGGTTTAAGTAAATGATAATGGTTTGTGGCAGATGGCTTATAAATAAAATAAGAGCTTTTTCTTTTACTTTGATCAAACAATGTTAGTCCCATGTAATTTTATGTTAAGGACTGCTATGATATCCAGATGACATGAGGTTTTTATACAGTGCAAGTTAAAGCAACAACAGACTGCTCTCCCTCTCATACCATATATTGCACATCATTTGGAATAATAGAAAGACAATGCAGAAGTGATATTCTGTAAGAGCTTTTTTGTCGTCTGTCTTGCTTTGCATACCTAAAGATGTACTAATAATACTATAGCACAAGAATCATTGGAACTCCAATTCTTTCTCTGTTTTTCAGTCTGAGGGAGGGTCATACTTCCCCACACTGACAAAATGCCTTGGGAAGTCGGATATAAAAGTGATATTTGATGTAATTTGTATTTTAGAAATACATAGACAGCCTTAGTGGGAATAAGCTGGAAGAAGTTGAAATATAAAGAGTGCAATAGAATTTCTTTGACTTTTGCAGAAGTAGAAAGGTTTTAGGAAGGAGTTTATCACTGAGAAAAACAATTTTATTTGTGTATTGAAAAGGCTGAAATTACTTTTATTAAAAAACCAACCAGCCAACCAAACAAAAACCCATATCTTCTAAGAGCTATCTGTGAATCAGAAAAGATTGATAAAATGACAAATTTGCAATGATATAGCCTTCTTGTGTTACAAATCCAAGAAGTGGAGACAAATTATAATATACCCTTCCACTATTTCTGACTGTTTGTGACCAGGGACAATCAGGGTAAAACAAACATGGATGGCACATAAAGACAATGAATAATGCTCAGGTGAAATGATGACATGCTAATCTGCACCTGATGTGGAACAGCCTTACCTGGGCTTCAAGCATGTCAAAGAAAATTCATATCAGACAAAAAAAATGTAGATGAACAATGTAGATATACTATCATATAAACAAAGAGGATGACCACCTTCTAAATTTATCCTTAATTAGTTAATAAGATTGCAATATAAATTTCACCAAAGGAGAAAAGAAGTGATCTATTTGAGGAAGAATTTTCTCAGATCTTAGGTACCTTGAGATGACACAAGGGTGCATACTGATCATTTCAGTGAATTTATGAAATCAACCTTGCTGAGCTAAAATGAAAGATTCTAATAATTGGTACACAAACTGGACTCCAGGAAAAGCCTTTTTGTATGTAATATATGAAGCTTTCACAAAGAAGTTGGTTATGAAATATACGTAAACGTGCATTCTCAGCACACACTGACCAAACACTGTTCGATTTAGCGCCAGCTGACTGATACTGAGATTTCTAATCCAGGTGATTTCCAATGTACTACTGACACTTGTCCTCATGGTGGTTGAGTTTGGTGTTAAAGCAATCTTCAGTTGAATAAAAGATTGCTATGAATGTAACAGAATCTTCTAGCTAGTTAAAAAATAATAAAATTTAAAAAAACAAACCAAACCAAACCAACAACAACAAAAAACCCTATCAAGAACTACCCAAATTTTCTTTTTCAGATAAAGAAAAGGATGAACAGACATCTTTCCAACAGAACAAATCAGGGATAACAAATGTTATGAGATTTTTTCCAATTACATGAAGTAATCTGACTTCTGCATTCAGCATTAGTATAGTGTCTTCAGGAGTTTTTTTTCCAGTTCTCAATGTTGCAACTCAAGAAAGATGTTAATGAACACCTTTTGGGAGAGTATACAGAAGACAAAGAGTTGCCATAAATCTAGAAAATTAAAGGACTTTGGGAAGTTTAGCTTAATAGGAAGACTAACAAGAAAATAACTGACTAGAAGGGCCTAAAACTGCAGAGAGAAAGAGAATAATCTATTTTCCACATCCATGAAGTTGCAGTAAGTGAAGTTTAACTTTTACATATTAGAAGAAAAGGTTTCTAACAGTACAGGTAATAAAATATTGATAGATATTCTCTGAGTAAATTTTTAAAACTCCAAAACTGAAGAATACTTTGGGTAAAGATCAGGCAGATTATATGTTTTTTTCTAGTTCTTTCTAGTTCTATTTTTTAATTCTTTTCAGGTTTTGATTACTTCCAACTTAAGGTCACAGACTCAGTATTTGGAATCAAACTCTATAGTAAAATTGCATGGAGAAGAGATTTGGAAAACTTACCTCCTAATGAAAATTTTAAAAGGAAGCCAATAAAAATGAGGAATCTCATGAATTAAACCCACAAAAATTAAAAAATCCAAACCAACCAAACAATGCACATGAAATAAATAAAAGGAACTTTTCTATATAGACCCAATAAGCAAAGTGAGGAAAGTCACTGAAGATGTTTTTGAATGTACAAATGTACCTCAGTAGGGACTGAGTCTGCAGAAGCATCTGAGAAATTATTGTGTGAACCAGCTCTGCAATTATAAAATGACAGCACTTTTTTGTAGTCAGGTTACTTCTGTTAGGTGCTTTAGAAACTATGGTCTTGGAAAATCAGTTTGTAGACATTCGAGCTTGTGTTAGTGGTGGCTTGGTATCTCTGTACCATGTTATGTTATACAGTAAAGTTCATAAAATGTAATAGGTAATAATGGATAATGATGGTGGAAGAATACATTGTATGACATCCCGCTGGAATCTTGGTAAACTGGAAGCAAAAGTATTTTTATTAAGGACTGTACTTTAATGTGAATAGAAATAGTCCTTGCTACACTAGTCAAGACAAGATATGGGGAACAGAGTTCTTTCTTTGTTTCAAGATATCAAAAGACTTCCCATTAGGTTTACCCAATAGCATAATATCCAATATATGGGTAATGTTTGGAAGCCAGAAGATTGAGTTTCGGTTCTTCACAAAGTTTCTGGCTTATCAAAGGCAGTGGATTGACTTAGGCCAAATATTGACTGTACTGGCCTGATAATTCAATCTGAGATTTCTACTATAGTATCTTCAATAAATCTTTTCAATTCATTTTCGAGGTTTCATATCACTCTAAAAACTTACCCACTTCTAGACTAAAACTCAAAAAACTGTATAAGTGAAATTTATTTTTTATTTCAGGAGTAAATAATTGTGGTTATTACAAAAGCATGCAAAACACTTTAAGAGCCAATTTCAATTACTTTTGTATGAATATTAGATCTCTCCATTTTTTAACCTTAAGGCTTAATAAAGTCAATAACTGAAAATCACATCAAATGTGATTAAATAGTCCCATAAGGAAACTACTTATAAAAAGTAAATCATAAAAATATGTTCTTATTTTCTACTGATCAGTAATATTTCTGGTTCAAAGAATTAACCAGTTTAATGCTAACCTTTACAAATTCTAGTACAGCATGATCTGTATCTTTCTTTCTTGATCTAACTTTCCAAACTAGTTAATTCTGCAAACTAAATTCATTTGATTCTACAATTGACTGGAAATCTGGACCATCCCAAATATAAACTGAAGGGAAAGGCATAATTGTAGAAAAAGCAACATCTGTGATCTTACCCTAAACAAGTTAACATCTGTGGGGATTTAAAAAAGATATAATTTCTATTAAAGTGTGTATCTAATTAATTTTATCTGTCAAGGAGAGGAGTACTCTCTTTTGGTGAGGAGTGCTTTTCAGAATAACTAATTTTGGAACATCCGTGTAGAAGAATATTTAGACACCTTAAGGCTCATTCTTAGAGGATGGACCTATGACTTATAATGAAAATTAGTTCCACTGAAATATCTCCTTAGTATATTGCATATGGTTCTTGAAAAATGTGATCTTAAACTGCATAAGTAGTTCTGGTTGCTATATTGTACTGCCAGCTTATAGCTAAACTTTCAGTGAACCTGGGAATCTGCAGCATAGTTTGGAAACTATATATAACTTTTTATTTATCTTGCAGGAGGTAGTGTATTGTTCTAATATTGTATTTCTTAATATATTTTTAATTCTGCTTGGTTCCTTACACTCGTTGTTGTGGCATAAAAGCGTATTGTTGGTGTTCCGTGTATGAAAACACATTTCCAAGAAAGGTTGTGAAATTAACTCACCTGCATTACCTTCTAATTTTTGCACAAGGTTCTTCTTTCTGTAGTGACTTATATAAATATCACAGAAAGGGAATATCTTTATTCACTGCCATGAGCTCTGCCTTTAGTTCTCTCTCTTAGGTTCCCCCTGATGAAGAAATCAGAAATCCTTTTTATTACCATTTGTCTGTTTTTCCTGTGTAGGTTACATCTTCCTTGGAGATTACATTTCTGCCTTTCATCAGCACCTGTCACAAAGTCTCAAAGTTAGCTGAAGACCCAGGACATCACATTATGATGGTGACTGTCAATAACCTGCAGTGTTTACCTGGGATCTTTTCAAAACACATAAATGGGAAGTTTAGATGCACTGAAACCACTGAAAGTACAGCAATTTCAGTATACATGGGGCTACAGGAATGTAAGGGATTGCCCTGGGCCATCAAGCAACTTCCCCACTGGTCCAGGCACCTACTTATTTTTACCTTCAACCCAGAGAGATACACAAAACATCCACTCCCTGCATCCCACCAGTCTTAAAACACTCAGCAGAACTGAGGATATCTACATTACGTGTTCACATCCTCCATGTGTGTGCTTCTATCATAAATAACCTAGTGGTGAGGAAAGCTGAAAGTGATCTCACATATTTTACTAGGTTACAGGGAATAATGCAAGCTTCCTAACGTTTCAGTGTTACCAGAAATGTATTGTGTACTCCTTGTCTTTGATGCCTACAATGTTTCACAGGCATCTGGTAAGAACCGAACCATGATAGGTAGGGTTTTGCCTTGTCCAATACCAGATGAGATGTGGGGCCAGTGATCATTGTGGCCATGATTACTCTTTCAACAGCTAACTGTACCTCAAAACACAGGGAAAAATAGAAACAGAACATAACTGCAATGACAGCATGCTTCATGGTCTGCTCAGGGGCAAAGCTCATTGCTACCAACTTCTGACTCTCAGTGAAGCCTTTGGCAAGCTAGAGCACCTGAGGAGCCACATACACAAAAACAAGGTGTTTGTAAGCAGATGTGATCCATCACCTCAGCACGTCTTGGCACAAAATTTGAAAAAGAATCCCATCTACACTACACAGAATGATAATATTTAAATTAAGAGCCCTGTTCTTTTCTCCTCTTTTCGCTTGCCTAATAACGGCAAATATAACTTAATTTTACTTTATGTCTTGTATTCAGCATTTGGCTTCAACACTATGATTCCATTTTATATTGAAGACTGATGTTCTTATCCATTGCTACTTAATACAGCAAAGAACTAAGCTTCTATGTGCTGTAAAGTCCATTCCCCCACAGAACACAGGGAGGTAGAGGCCTGAAATCTGTTGAACTAATTCAGTCTACCAGCAATTAATATCTAGACAAGGGTTTATATATTCTCTCACACAATATTTATATGCATGGATTTACAAGAGTGTATATATAATAACTCCCTTAAATTATGGGTTATAGTGTAGGTAGACAGAAACATTTATTTGTGTCCTATAAAGTCTGGCTATATTCATGGTTCCTAACTTTTATTACAATAATTTGGCCACAACCAATTTAATGATAGATGTTCTGGATACATGACAAAGTTTACCTTAGTTTTACTACAGACATTAAAAATTGACATTGATACACCTCTACTGGAATCACTTTATAATTTTAAGGCACAAATAAACAAAATTTCCAGAAGTATCTGCAGCAGTAAACTAACAACTTCAGTTTCCCACAGCACTATAAAAAAGTTAACTACTAGTACAAAGTCTAACACCTTTTCTTTCCATTCATGAAATTCTATATATAAACCCATTAATCTCTAAGTGCCTCCAGACATACCTATAATGCTCAGCTTTATAATGAAAGCATAACTATGCATATGGGTGAGTTATTCCTGCCAAAATATGTACAGCCCCAGAAATTTTGTTTTCTTCCTGTGCTGATGGATCTGATTGCTTTAATACATGTCAAACAGTGAATTAAAATACACCAAAAAAGTGGTGTCAAATACTCCCAATATAATATAAACACATAAAATTCTCAGGTTGAAATTGTCACATATTCAGTACACATGTACATATATTTGCATATGCACATACATGTATGTATACATAAAATAAGAATGAGTTCATTCCACTAAATACATTGTGAAAGAACTGTTTTAGAAGGAGCAGTGGAAAGATCTGAAGATCACTAAACCATATAGCGAAATATCAGGCACTCAAATTAGCTTGCAGAAAAGACTATGAAACTTAATAAGATAAAAATGGCATAGTTCAAGATACATTTCCTTTTATGGCTTTTAATAACTGTATAGAAAGATAAGACCTTTTTTATAGGAAATATGAGAGCAGCCAAAACATATAAAGACAGTTCTAGTCCCTCTTTTCATTACATTCCTCTGGAGATTTTGAAAGGGCACAATCACAGGTTTCCTTTAAGTAAATGTTTGCTAATACAACCTATCTCCTTCATTCCCAGTTGCTGAAGTGAGATTCAGGATATGATTATGAGGATCAGTTCCTTGCTCCTACTTCTTGAATGCCACAGCCTCTGGGTGAGGCATGTGAAAATTCAGGTTTCTCTAGAGAGCTCATATACCAGGAATAAGTATTATAATTTCCTCATTAGCTGCTAAAGGAATAATCACACTGGAGTTGCGATGATGAGCAGTAGAATCAGGCTGTTTCGTACTGAACCCTGAGCACAAACTCAGTAGTAGCAACAAGAAAATTGGGCTGAAAGTCTCTTCTTTTTGTCTAATTTTGAAGAATAAAAATTGGTCCAAACATGTTTAAATGTAGTGAAAATTTGAAAACTTAAATCTTTTGGAGATATTCCTACACTTAAGTCACTATAAAGAGGAGACAAATGGAAAATAATTATGAAAAAGTCTCCCTCCTAAAGCCTTGCTTTAGAAGTAACATTTTTTTCCCTTTCTTTTGTTTGGTTGTTTGCTTTTTTATTCCAGGACCTGGCAAGAATATTCCCTCCTTCAGTTTATCATACTCACAGCTCTTCTTGGAAGTCAGTGTCAATGCAAGGCATTCCTTTGTAAGTCATGAAATAATGAGCTAAAGTGGGGAAGCTTTCAGAATTCAATTTCATATCTGCTAACTCACTGTTAATAATTTCTTTTCTTATGGCTGATGCACAGTTCTTATCACAGGTGCTAACAAAAATAGGACAAATAAATTAACATATGAAAAACTATTATGTGCATGCATAAGCACAGATGCAGAACAACAGGTGTAGCAAATGATACACTGAGGAAGAGGGGCATATATTAGAAATGGATTGGTAGACAAAGAGATGGGCAGGTTTTTTGCCACAATTTGAAAACATACCTGATTTTACAAGGGAAAACAGAAACCACCAAATGTGTTCACACATGTTAAGCTCAATGTCCAGGTTAAAACCAATTAGACATGAACGGTTTAAGATTCATGTGTGCTCAGTACTGATCAAAGCATTACACTAAAAATGAAATTGAATGAGATTAATTATTTCTAAATAGTAAGAAACTGTTCAGATGTCTTTGATGGACTAACTAAGAATATCTTCCCAGTGATCCCCAGCATACTGGCACCCGTGGCTGCTCAAGCATTCCCAGCGAGGTGGCAGAGTGGCTGTCAGACTCACTCTCTCACTGATTAAGTTGCTACTGTTGTTTGCAAATTTCCACACAGTGTCCCGATGCCTGAAGTGATAACGATCATAGTCATTTCCGATCTGTAATCCAGGAACTTGTACTGGCCCTTGTCCTGACAGAGCTTCACAGTTCACAAATATAAAGTGACAGTTCTTCTGGCATGATTAATATAGTGAAACACAGAGAAAAGATGAGACACACCAATTATTTCAAATCCCTCCTTCACTCAGATCTTACATGAATTCTTAGCATTTATCATTGGTTTTGCATTCTTGATCTTTCTGCTACAATACTTCTAATTTCACAGTAAATCCCACGTAGGTCACTTAAAACAATAAAACTAATGTTTTCTTACCAAGTAAAATCACATTCAGAAGGGTGGTTTAGTATTTACAGAATTCAGAAGGATTTACAATGTAATCAAAAATACATCGAATAAACCAACATGTCAGAATAACAGGACAATTTAAATATAAGGAAAATATCCCAGACTTTTAAAACATGCTGTAACTTTTCAGAATTAGAGATGACCAGGGCTTGAAATCAAATGCAAGATATTCCTAAATTTTCAAGTATTCAAATTCAGGATTTTAATTCAATCTCAATTTCACTATGATAGCCACGTGGTACTGTTTATCTCCCTAGGGGGTAAGGAAAAATATCTGTTGTACTGACTTTGTTGTTACAGTACATAAATGTAGACTTTCAGGTCATTAGTTTGACCATATTTGCAGAACATATAGGAATTAGGATGGCATTCCTCACAACTACAG
>NW_009917551.1:12147-17283 GCF_000696875.1 Nestor notabilis | reverse complement strand
TCGGAAGAAATGACATCAATAAAGCTCATATCTATAACACTTTGTACTATAATAGCAGAGAAGAGAGTATTTATGAATCCTTAGAAAAGTTTGGCAGCTGTTTCACTAAGATGTAGGTCGAAATCACGTTAATAGTTGTACATTCTGCCCATTAGCTGGCAATAACATTGTAGTCAGAACGTTATAGCATGGCAATTTCTTCAGTACTGAAACAGATGAAAAAGCTTGTCAGGCACTGAAAAAATGCTGTGACTGTGACTCTAATCCTACTCATATCTATTCCTCCCAGAGGCCCCAAGGAAACTGTATTTGTTACTGCAAAGTACATCTGAATCCTGACATATTAAAGTTGATGGAGGTTTTGCAGTTAATCTCAATTTGACCAGGATTTCACCCCTGAGATTTCACTTTTCTTTTTGACTTTCAGCTCCAGAACAGGTAAAAATATCTTCCCAGAGCCAACCAGAATGCTATTATTTTATTAACGACTGGCTGTCTGTTATCCTAATCTGCTCTGAAATCAAACATTGGAGTTTGTCATCTTACTGTAAACCTATTAACATGCTATTCACGATTATTTTCGTGTGAAAAGTATGCTGTTAACATCCGTGCAAGTGTGTACATAGGGATTATTAACCATTATTACATTTGGACTAAACAGCTAGCTTCTAGAAATGAAAAGAAAGCTAAAACACAAATGCTTCTGTTCCACTTGAAATGAACTACCATGCTACCACAAATTCCCTGCAGGAAAAGGGAAAGGGAGGTGTAAACTTCGCACAATGTGTAGACTGTTCAATGGATTTCTGTGTAATAACAGTGGAAGTAGTGGCAGTGGCCGTGTGATGACAAAGAAGCCAGAAAACAGCATTTCATTCCTTTCTTTTCAAGTGGACTGCAAGGCTGTCACAAAGGTGTTTTATTTAAAAGGAAGAATACAGGAAGGATTATGTAAAAAGGGCAAAATCTGCAGAGTTCCAGTTGAGAACTGAACTTCCTGAAAGGTCAGGGTGTTGGGGGTTTGTTTGAAGCTTATCTATTTGCCTCTCTACAGTTCCAGTAGCAGATCTTTCACAGCTGGGCAGCAGCAATAACTCTGCTTTCACAGCACCCCAAAGGAGGTGTCATTCCAAGCAGACCTGCACTCCACTGCTGCCACATGGGAGAAGGTCATGGCATGAAAATATCTTCCTCATCATCACAAACGTGTGACACATGCGACTTTAGGCTCAGCTGGAACACTACGATAGCTTGGCTGATCTGACCGACTTCTCCAGATAGGACTTCTACTTGCCAAAGAAAACTAGATAACGCATCTCAAACACACCCCAAAACTCTGCTCTAGTTTAAAGTTCCTTATCCAAACTGACAACTAAGTGTGTAGGAAATGTGATTCTCTCTCCTTTTCTTCACACTCTATCTGTGTTAGTCTCAGTTACTGCAAGGTTCTGTTTTATCTGGGATGGTTGCAGAGCTTTCCACTGACATGCAGACAAACCAGCCTGCTTTCAGTTTCCTTTTTGGTCATTACAAAAATGTTACAGAAAAGTAGTCTAGCTTTTTTGCCTTGTCCCATCTCCCAGAAACACAGCACAGATCAGGGATTCACCCCGCCTTACTTAGATGCAATGCATTCATAATCCTGCTTCTATTTTTGTTAGGCAGAAGGGATATGGACCCTGGATCACTGATTATTCTTGAGACAGCTCAATACAAAGGTTTAGCCTATTCACCACTTTCCTGGTGGTGACAGTGTACTCATGTATGTGACAGTCGATCTGTAAGAAGTAACTTCTGTTCCCATCGTGCCAGAAAAAATTGTGTTCAACAGATGAGTCAGTGAGTTTATCGGGTAAAAAGGAAGCTGACACTGATAACTCATCTGCTGCTAAAATGAGGAGTGTGAGTCCCTGGTTAATAGTCGCAACTATAAAGCACATTGAAATATAAGGAGCATCTAAAAAACAAGTGAAATTTGATCTTGTGGTTTCCTGGCTTCTGTGAACTTTCCACAAAGCTTCTAGCTTATCTGACAGGGAGTCTTATCTTGTGACCTGTGAAATAATAAACTAAAACATGGGCTGTTCCAGTAATTCTCCTTCATGCGGCATCTGTAATTTCCTTTAGTAAATATAAGGTAAACACTGCCTTTATGAAGGTAAGCTTTATGTGACCTACCAAAATCACAAAGCTGCAATTATATGCCACATAAGTGTTGATAGAAGAAAGGTTTCCTACCATTTGTTTCTTACTGCAGTGTTTATATTGGTTAGTAAACAAATATCCTCATAAATATGAATGGAACTCTTCTGTGTATGATTCAAACATGATGCCAGCCCCATTTGCATTGTATTACCAAGATGCTTCAGACAATTAGTGACACTTAAAAGAATGAAGCTATAAGTCACAAATGTGAAGAGCAGCTCAGTGTTTCATTGTCATGTTTTAGAAAGGCAGAGGGTCTTGGCACAAACTGCACTGTAGATCAGCTGAACCAGCTCAAAGAATGCTTGAATCTCTACTGCAATGGATCTTCATAATCCCCATCTTTTAACACATGGTTTGCAAAGCCAGAATGGTTAGAAGGTTTTTTAACATAAACTGGCTTTCCAAGTCCTGAAATGTTAATCAGATTGGTATTTCATTTTATTTCTTTTATACTTAAAGCCTATTCTACTCTTGCATGAACTCTAAAGCATTTATTGAGAAGAGTGAGATGAATGTTAAAATTGAAACATACAATATATAAATCACTCTGGTGGACCAAGCAGTTGGAGAAATATATTTTAGGAAATCATCCTGAAATGTCAAGGAAGGAAAGAGATGATCAAATAGTTTTATTCAATCTGTAGTTCTGAGGGTACTGTGAATAGCTGCCCTTCAGTACATCATCAGAATGATTGCTTAATAATAAATAGAGTGATTTTTAATTGATGTAAATATTCTTACAGAGTAATTTTGTGTAAAATAAGATAAAAACACAAAAGAACACTGGCTTATTGTCTCTTACATGAATGATTTGATTTTAAACAGTTACATGTTATTTAAAAATAAAATGGTATGGTTTCTGCACAGAAACTTGTGTGAGAAAAATACATTGGAATACAAAGTGCAGGCCAGTCTTTCCACTAGAAATAGTTTATCTCACTTAAAAAGAAAAGAACATATAACAGAACATCAACATTGTTGAAAAAATGTGACAGCTATACTTCACTATATTTATGTTAACTTTCAAAATCAGATTAAATTAGTTATTTCAACTGTCCCCCTAATTTTGTTTAAAACTGCATTTGCTTCCCAAATTCAGTGAAATTTTGATGCCATTAAAGGACAAGCTGGTTAGCTCATTAAATTAAATTTAAATTCATACAGTTTTTCCAACATAAATAAATAATCCAAATATTTTCATCCAGACAAATCAAATGTGATCAGTTGAGGGAACAGAACATTCTGTAAAAATTTAAATCCACACAGTGACTTGAAATATTTTTATAAGACAATGCCAACTTAAAACCAACCTTATATTTAGCCCTTTTTTTTCCAAGTAATACTTACAGTGATATGTAAATGAGTGCTAAGAGAAAGAAGGTCTTTCTGGTCATTTTGTTTGTTTTTCATAGTTACTGACATTTTGTCTCTGTTCAATTTCTACTCACTTAACTGTGTCCAAGAAGGGCCATAAATAAAACTAAGATGACATTGTCAGTCTTCACTTAAGCCCAACACTTGCCATATCCAGGCAATTTACAAAGACACAAATTGACAAAATTTATGATGGCTGCTCTTTTAATAAGAAGCAGGACCTCTCAGTCCCAACCTTTGCATGCACGTATAGATCAGTATTATTGTGTATATGTACGTACTGGTCCATTTGTATGTGGCTGAAATTGTGAGCATCTATTATACAGCTTCATCCAATGGAGATCTCAGTGCGGGATTGGGGAATATAAACTGAACTGAAGCCAGCAAATTATTTCATAAAACCCCTCTGAAATCTAGGAAATGAAATT
Source organism: Nestor notabilis (assembly GCF_000696875.1). Lineage (NCBI taxonomy): Eukaryota > Metazoa > Chordata > Aves > Psittaciformes > Psittacidae > Nestor > Nestor notabilis. The sequence goes on along the minus strand of NW_009917551.1, from coordinate 13,273 downwards.
GCCTTTGACTGTTACTGACCTGAGCTGTCTTTTACAAGTGAGCTGTTTGTGATGGGCTCTCCAGATCAGCAATAATTTTCTGAGTCATGCTCTTAAATCAGAAGCTTCTTTCTTCTTTTTCCTTCTTAGTTAACTGCATAAATGGTCTAATCATGATCTCATTAAAGACGACAGCTCAAGAAGAGGTTTTGTTGTTGTGGGTTTTATTTTCTGTTGATGATCTCCACTTTTACAGAATAGTTAGTAGATCTTTTTTGCCTGTGGTAATCCACATCAATTATCTCTTCAAAGAGACCCTCAACTTACTTAAAATCAGCTCCTTAAAAATTTGTATTTACTTGAAAAATCTTAACATCTGTTTAGAAAGAAGCTTTATTTTGGCTGAGTTTCCACTGCTGGGTTTTTACTGGACTTCTTTCTGCCACTGCAATCCAGTACTAACTTTGTTAGTTTGGTCCACAGAAATATTGTATCACCATGGGTACACAGAATTTAGCATGCTGGACACAGTACTGCTAAGGGCTGGACATTCAGCAAAGCCTGAGGCCAACACGTGCCTCATTTTAAACATGGAGTATTTACCTGATCACTTAGATGATTCACAGGCACATACACATATGCACATAATCTAGGGGATGAGGAGCAGAGTGTTCAGAAGTTTGACAGATCTAGCCCCTGGGCTTCATCCTACATGACCCCTTCATTTCAGAGTTGTCCTCAATGTGTTTAATACTTCTTAGCTTTTCCCTCCTTGCATCTTCAGCTTTTTTCCGGTTTCATTATTCGTTTGGAAAAAGGAAAATTAAAGTTTAAAGCCTTACTTTGATCTGAAATGTCATAACATAAACAACAGATGCAAATACTTCTTTGGTGACCACTAATCTGTCTGTAAATCTCCTGTTGAATTAGAGCTGAAAATAATTGCATTCTGTATTATTTGGCATAATTCACTTCTAAACTCTGGGAAAACAGAAAAATATTGCTAACTTTAAGGAATTAGTGATTTTAAGATGTCTCATATCTAGTTTGTTGTATACCTTAGTGCCATGAGGAGCATGGAATAGGGTATCTAAGTTCTGTTTTATTGTATTTATAAAGGGTAGAATTTTGTTCTCTTCGGTTTTCT